>NC_133821.1:62340709-62613209 GCF_047830755.1 Zonotrichia albicollis
CTCATCCTGACCTGGGTGCTGTGTCATAATGATGAAGTAGTATAATTTCTGAGGTGAGTTGCTATCTCTTCAGGAAGCTGTTCTTTGTGGGCTTTCTGGGCAAACCAGATCATCTGGAACTAGTCTGGGATTTTTATTGCACATTGCAATGTACAGTATTAGCATTTCCTTGGTTGCTGTGTCTCGTTTATCTGTTTTAAAATATGGGAGAATGTGGCCTTATTTTTTGTATCTGTATAGAAATACTGTTTCTAGCACTATGTAAGTCAAGAATATAATACAGTTATTAATACCATTATGATGACTGGCTTTAAAAGGATGATGGGTCATTATTAGGAAGCTGTGAATTGCCTCAGAGAGGTAAATGGTTTTGCAGCAAAATTTCACTTCCTGCAAATATTAGGTTATTCTGTTTTTCTTTCAGGCAAAATTTAAAGTTTTAAGTGCTTACTGTCCCTCAACTTTCTTTCCCTAATCCCTTCCTTCCTCCCTCCCCTCTTGCCTCCCTTTCTCATCCTTCCCTCTTTCCCTCCAGGGTGGGATTAGAGTAGGTTTTTTTTTACTTGTGGATTTCCAAAATCTCCAAGGAGGTGAGGACTACAGAGGAAGCTTCTTGTATATATGTGAAAATATACTTGTCACCACTCATGGACCCCTTTGGAGTATGGTGTTGATCCCTAAGAGTCCATGGATCAAAAGTTGAAAAGCATTCACTTTGACAATTATCACAAACACTGATGACTGGAATGCCTATATTTTGGGGAAAACACCTCTCAAACTTTGTGAAGGTGTATCTGTGTGCATATATGTGCAAGTGTATTTCTTGGACTTGTGAACTCATACTTCACAAAAATTGCAGAGTCTTTATTTTATTGTTGGAGCAAATATACCTCTTGGTATTATTGCTTTAGATGTTCACTGGATAATAAATAAGAAATTGAAAGTTCTTATTCAAGACCTCCTTATGGCTCAGACTTTTAACCCTAGTCCCTGGATTCAGAGCATAATTACCATAATTACTGTCGTTATAAGACAGGTGATAGCAATCTATGAAAACTTTTCTGAGGGATGAGTGGGAACAGAAATAAAAACACTTTCCTAACTAGCACTTCTGGATATCCAGAGATGTAATCTTTATCTATTCAGCCTTTAGGTGGGAGTGATGGGATGAGATTCGACTGAGTGACAGTGCTGACTTCATTATCTTCTGTGCCATGTTTTTCTGGTCACTTATGAAATATACCCAGTGTTGAAGAAATATATTCAAATGTCATTTGAAAAACATCTGAAACAACTCTGCCAGACTCATGTTTTCTCCTCATCTGTTTTGTTAGCACAATCTAATGGAACTACAGTACTTTCCATCTGAAGAAGTCCCATACAAATGTCTGACAGAAATTACCTCTGTGCAGTTTCTTTGTTGAGTGACTCTTCTCTTCACAGAATCATAGAATTATCTGGGTTGGAAAAAACCTCTAAGATCATTGAGTCCAACTGTTAACCCAGCACTCCAAGTCCCCTACTGAACTGTATCTGTAAGGACCACATCCACATGTCTTTTAAATAACTCCAGGCACAGGGACTCAACTACTTCCCTTGGGATACTGTTCCAGCGCTTATCAACCCTTTCCGTGAAGAAATTTTACCTAATATCTAACGTGAACCTCACCTGGCACAACTTTAAGTCATTTCCTCTTGTCCTTTCTCTTGTTATTTGGGAGAAGAGACTGACCTCACCGGGCTACAACCTCCTTTCAGGTAGCTGTAGAGAGTGATAAGGTCTCCCCTGAGTTTTCTTTTTACCCAGACTAAACAACCCCAGCTCTTCATAAGACTTGTGTTACAGTCCTTCCACCTTTGAGCTTTGTTTCCCTCATTTGATACTCACAATATCTTCTTTTACTGAGGGCCCCAAAAGTGAACACACTTTTGGATGGAAGGTGTGGCCTCACCCATGGGGCAGCTTTCCAGCCACTCCAAGCTTGCAGCGTTGCACGGGGTTGTGACCCAAGTGCAGAACTTGGCACTTCATGTTATTGAACCTCATACAGCTGGGCTCAGCTCATCAATCCAACCTGTCCAGATCCTCCTGTAGAACCTCCCCATCCCCCACAGGATTAATACTCCTGCTAAATTTAGTGCCATCTGCAAACTTACTGAGGGTGTAGTAGATTTGCTATTACAGTAGCATGATTAAGCTCCAGTTGACCTTTGGCCTTTTAATTTTCTCCCTGAATAACTTTATAACATCCTTTCAGTCTTCCTGAGTTGCCTGCCCCTTCTTCTGAAGGCCATAAACTCTTTCTTTTGCCCCTAAGTCTAAAGCTCTAAAAAAAGAGCTAAAGCTCTTTTTACAGGCAAGTCATTCTTCTCCCTCAGGTTGTCTATAGGCCCTTGAGGACATCTCTTTTCGGCTCCTTTCTTGAAAAATATCCACCATTCCTTGACTACTTTGCCTCAGGACTGCCACCCAAGGGGGTCTCTCAACCAGTCTCCTGGACAGGCCAAAGTCTGCCCTCCAGAAATCCGCGGCAGCAGTTCTGCTAATGCCCTCCTTATTTGTGCAAGAAACAAAAACTATGATAATTTTGTCCAAGATGGCCGCCAACCATCCATCACATCACTCACCAGTCCTTCTCTATGCAAAACCAGCAGGTCAGCAGGTGGGAAGCCATGCCTAGTTGGTTTCCTCAGCAGCTGTGTCAGGAAGTTATCTTCCACACTCCAGGAACCTCCTAGACTGTATCCTCTCCACTGTGTTGTGTTTGCAGTGGATATCCAGTAAGTTGATGTCGTCCACCGGATCAAGAGCTAGCAATTCTGAGACTTCTCCCAGCTACTCATAGAATATTTCATCTACCTCTTAATCTGGGCTGGGTGGTCTATAGCAGACTCCCATCAGGATGTCTGCCTTTTTGGGCTTTCTCCTGATTCTTTACCTGTAGACACTGTCATCACTGTCACTCACCTCTAGACAATCAAAACTCTCCCTAACATACAGGGCTGCTCCTCACCTCCCCTTCCTTGCCTTCACTTCTGAAGAGTTTCATCATCCCCTGCAGCACTCCAGTCATGCAAGTGAACCCACCAAGTTTCCATGATGGCAGCTATGTCATACTTGTCCTGCTGTGCAATGGCTCCAGCTCCTGTTTGCTGCCCAGGCTGTGTGCGCTGTTGCAGATGCCCTTCAGCTGGGCTGCTCCTTCCAGTGCATTTTCAGAGGGAGAAACCCTAACTCCTACACGGCCATTCCCAGGGACTTCTCTGGTTCTTAACACACCAATAACTCTTGTGTCTTTGCAGTGCATGTGCCTCCATCCCCTACCTCCAGACTGTAGGACCTTGCTAGCACACTGTCCCTCAAACACTGGTGTGCTGACCCCAAGCTTATCTCTTGTGAGCCTGGTTTTATCCTTTTCTCCCTTCAAATCTAGTCGCAAGCCCTTTCGATGAGTCTTGCTAACTCCTGAATGAGAAGCATTGTTTAATATATTTAATTTCTCTCTCCTTTGTTAGCACAGGAGAGTCAGGGGGATGGTTGCTTTGTCTGACCTCCTCTCCATGGGAATAGTAACTATAATGGGTTTAATTAACTATGTGGTATTGACGTAATTAGTTATCCCAATGATTATACTTCTTTAATAAAAGCACTTCATTTGGGATGCATTTCTCTTCTGCATGTGCAGAGCCCTACACCTATATTTCATAACTGTCTAGACATCAGAACTCTGTGCATATTTTAGCATCTGCCCTTGAAGGAGAGGTTATCTTGCATGGCCTAAGATAATTGGGAAGAAATTATTTTGCCCCCTGGTTTCAGACTCACTTGCCTACTGAGAGTAATAGAGATGGGCAGAGGGACAGTAGGTCAGTGTGGGGAAACCAGAATTGGGAGAGAGAGGAAAGGCTGGGTTTGGAAACTGCATGCTAGGCACTTGCTTTTTCTAACTTTTCAAGTCCAGAGTCTGTACCACTAAAGGGAATGGAGAAAGTTTAACTTGTAGGCAAAGTAAATGCTGTATATCTGGTTTATTTATATGTATTTATGTACACAGAACTATTACTGTAGGTGTTTATGACATAAGCCTGCATCCATTGTGTCAAATTTACGTACACCAAGCCTCAGTAACTCTGTTATTGCTATCACACAGCCAAATTGACAATAAGGAATGAATTTTAGTTTTCAGTTTTGTTTTGTTTTTAATTTTTTTTTGTTTGGTTTTTTTTTGGTTTTGTTTTCCTGGGAAGTCACTGTTCTTTATGTTTCATCCCTCTGGCTAATCTTGAAGAGCAATGATACAAGGAGGAGAGATTACCATATGAAAATGTCATTTTATATCATATGAATACTGAAAGAAAAAAACCCCCACAATTCAAAGGTAAAAGGTCTAAGGAAGGAGATAATTCACTGTTCTTGAATCAATCTACCACAAACACTATGAGAGAACTCCTTTAGCTTACATCTCAGTTCATAGCTGGGGGGAGGGATTCCTATCTGATAAAATATACTCAAAGATTAATGCATTCTGCACACAGCCTACTTCATAGGTAGGAGGTGTTATTCCTGTTGCTGTTGCTGTGTTTTAGCTAACATTTTAAACATTTTTTTCCTCTCTCTCTCTCCCTATCTGCTCTTCTTCATCTCTTTAGTTTACAGAACTGTGCTGCAGTCCCTTCAGTCTTTCTTTCCCTGTTGAGAGAGACAGACTGAAATCACTGCAGGCATTTGAAGCAGCACAGGAGTGAACTCTGTGGGTCATTTTAACAGCCAAATACATAAACAAGTTCTCAAGAAATGGGTAAAGCCAAGCAAATGGGAAAGAACTGGTTGTGTGACCTGCAAACATGGCTTGTTCTCTAATCATAAGGAGTGCTCCACTGAAGCCTCCATCCCTCATTAAATCAATAAAATCATGTGTCCTTTATTTTAATCCTGTATTCAAGAACCAAGGATAGAGAATGAGGCATTTAATTTCATTGTTTCTAAAAAATCACTGAGATTATATTGACAAAGGTTGATTCTTTTACCTTGGTGTTTCAGAAAAATGTCAGTATGGAGGCAGGTGCTGGGCATTCAGCCACTTCTTTCAAAAGCAGGAAAGGGGTTCTGTGACAGCCTCATTGCAAATACTGTAGCTTTCTGAGACATTTTGTTTGGTTTGATGTTGTGCTGCAATGACGAGAGAGGAAGGATCTGTTATGTACAGCTGCATGAATCTCTGGATTGAAGTTTTTACAGCCTCAGATCCTCTTTTATACAGTAAAGGGGAGATGAAAGCAAATAACTCACATGCCATGAAACAGGTACTATGGGATTCTGAAAGGCTTAGCATTCCTGGTAAGTATTTGATCAAAATTCAGACAAGGGAACTTTGCACTGTCATTTGGTGGAGTGACAAACATGGTAAAAATACCTCCAAAATCTTCATTATTTTGTCAGCTCCATCTTGATTGAATTAGCAAAGAATGAGTCACAGTTAAAAAAAGAGCCATTCTCCCCTGAAATGTATTAAAGTTTGGGTGATAAAGAAACACATGTTTATTTCCTAAATGAAATGCAGGCAGAATATGTATCAATCCATGGAAACAGTAGTGCTAGTTTCCTATGCAAGGCGTGTTCAAAAATTATCTTTTACTGAGATCATAAAATGGCTCCAAATCTCACTGTAAATGGGGTTTCTGTTCCCCACAGTTATTTATCTAATGTCATATCTTGTATATCTTACATGAAAAAATGCTTGGGTGAAAATGGTGAATAATGTAAATACAGGCTGGTTGTTTACCAAAGATTGTTCATCTTCAGGGAGAGTTGGTTTTTATGTTTTGTTTTGTTATGATTTTTTTCTCTCTGAAAACTGTTCTGTATGTATTTATTTTTTGAAAGATGCCACTAACACTATTTTTCTGGTCAGATTAAGAAGAGCTTAACCAATATATATGTTAGTCAAATGTGATATAACATGTACTGTTACTTTTGGTAACTTCAGACACTGTGGTTATTGACCTGGTCTGCTGTTTACTTAATTTTTAAGAATGTTACATGGTAATAGACGAACAAAGGAAAAAAAAAACAAAATGGGTTCAGGGAATGGATCTACTGATTTTCAGAAAATGCTGGGTAATAATAATGAAATCAGAACAACCAAACACACAAAAAACATGAAAGAAGAGCCCCTTGGAATAATGTGGATTGTTCTCACCTTCAAATAACATATGCCACCACACAGCCTTTCATTTGATCGATGAGTAATTGTAGTTTGAAGTCAGTAAGACCCCAGTGAAAATCCTTGAAATGTTCTACGTGTACCATGTTCACAACTGCAGACCTATTAGGCACTTAAATAAACTAAAGTAACATGAGTCAGCAGAGTGCTTTGCCCACAGATTAGCTTTAACTGGTAATTTGCTTCCAAGAAAAGTACTTATAATACATTAGTTAAGTTGGAACGTAAATCACACAGTTGGAAGTTAACCAATTGCTAATATGTAAAACAAAAGTGCAATTTTACCAGATGTAGAAGCTGTGAAGTCCCACAAACATGACTATGGGCCTCTAGAAAGAGTGTCTGAGAGAGCTGGGACAGTTCAGCCCCTTCTCTCAGGAGAAGAGGAGGCTGAAGGGAGCCTTACCAAAGAGTGTAAATACCTCATGGGAAGGACTGAAGGTGAGGGATCTGGGCCCTTTTCAGCAATGCTCACGAGGCAATGTGCACAAATTAAAACATGCAATTCCATCTGAGCACAACTGAACACAATGCTTTTACTGTGAAGGTGATCAAGCACAGGAACAGGTTGTCCAGAGAGGCTGTGGAGTCTCCATCTGTGGAGATACTCAAAATTCAGCTGTGCGTGGTCCTGGGCAACCTGCTCTAAGTGACCCTGCTTGAGAGTAGGGGTTGGGTGTACAGCCTTAGGAGGTCCCTGTTTACCTACTGAGTTTTCAAAGTAGGACTTCAAGTGCTTAGCACAAAATTTAAAAAAACCCCAAAACTTGAACTGCAGCAGCTGCTATGCAATACTCTTAAGCAAACTAGACCAATACGATACCATCAAGACAAATCTTCCTCTATTTGTAGACCCTAACAGTCTTTAAATCAATACAATATGGTACTCAGGAATATTTTTTTCTTCTTAACCCATTTAATATGTTACACCTCATGATAAATCACTAAGTGTCTTCCTGTTCTGTTGGCTCCTTTCTGAGGATATTAACTAGGGTGGCTCTGATTAACTCTGGAAGAGCTCTGGTTGAATAACCAGAAAATGTCAACCACTTACCAGAAAATGTCAACTCAGTCTTTTTTTTTTGAAAATTTTTGAAATTTCATTTTGAAGAAAAAGGAAACACCAAAGTTTCAGCAATGGACTCAAACTGTCTTGTTTTTGATAGTGTCAAAATGTAGTCCAATGTCTTCACTCTTAAATACTTTACATGTTCATTGCACATATTATTAAACCAAATTGAAATTATTGAATTAAATCAGTGTTTATTTTATTTTCAGTAATTGAAGTTCTGATTTGTCTGAAAGGCACAGAATATTTAGATAATCCCAGTGAATGATCTGAATTCACTGAAAACAAATTCAAAATTCTCTAAGGACTGGAAATCCCCATCCTCAGAGAGCTCACAGAATGCTTTCTACACACATGAATCAAACACCCCAGCAAATCAGTTTAATAATGCTAAGCTGCATCTTGGCTGAGGAAGATATACAGGACTCTGGTGCATTTCAGATTGTACAAAATGTGAATATGAATAGTGTGAAAGATGTCACATAACAGCAAGGAGGATACAAGTAACAAAAGACTGTGGATACTGTTATGTAATGCAGTCTAAAGCATAACTGAAATAGATATCCACTGTGCCAGACTCTACCTATTGACAGCCATAGATTTGCATGAGTTAACTATAATCTATATTCCATTAAAGATTATGAGAGGAAAAGATTATAAAAGTTAACACTGCTTAAACGATGTAATTGCAGGCTTCAGTCATGCAACTCCTTTACTAGCATCGCTATCAGTGATGTGAAAGTCATCACTGCAGAAGGATAGAAGTGGGAAACCATATTATTATCACCCTCATTACTTCTGTATTTTTGGTTAAGACTCATGGGAACATTCCATTCTGGATAATTTCAAGAGCTGTTTTACAATTTAAATGGTATTTTCTAATTCAACCCATTTGAGCCTTGAATTTAGTCCATTCTATTTATTCACATCACTGACATAGAAATAAATCTGTATCCCTATCTCCTCCCTCTAGCCTTGAAGAGTCACTACAACTGTTACTGAGAGACCCAAAATTTTCCTGTTAAGCCTATGAGCAGAATAGCTAACATGGATTTGCTTTGGCTTTTGGTTCTGCCAAGGAGGGAATAGCCTTGCACAGGACACTAGCATTTGGCTGCAAACTCTTACAGTGGACTATGAGTCGAGAGTCCCCAAAAGACACACCTGACAGTCAGAACCAAGGTTAAGCTGGAAGAGCTGCCTGTTTAAAAATGTGTCTTTTTGGAACAAGAGAGAACAAATGTGACACAGCACCAGAATATGTACAGTCATCTGGTTAGAGCAGCACGCAGAATTGATTAATATACCTTATTTTTTGGAAGCTGATTTAGAATCACCTGAAATACAGGAAAAAGACTGATCCTGTCCTGTGCAGCTGTAACCATAAGTACTGCAAAGTGCAGGAAAAACCCTCTTCTAAGTTTTCTAAACTAGCACTGGTACTTCAGTCAAATTTTTCCTGTATCTGCATTGTGGGTGAGAAGTAGGAACAGTAATCTTTTGATGTGCACTGCTTGATGCATGGAAATCCCTGGCTGTGCATTTTAGTACAGGTACTACATTGATATCTAAAACAATGTTTTGCAAAGCAAACACCAAAGTTTGGTGAGTTTTACAGTTTGCCAAATCCTGTCATGAATGATTTGTCAAATACTTTAAGGCAAACTCAAACAAATAATCAAATAAATCATAGAAATATTATCCAATGAACCCTGCCTGAGTTAGTGTCATTCTGTTATGCTTCAAAACAGCCAAGCTTCATGAACTATTTAAAGAGACTGGAAGTGAGATGAGTTCAGTGGGAACACAGAATGGTGATCTGCCCAGTCTAAGAGTGCATCTCAACTGGGCGCTGCTCTAAAAGAAGAACAAGGATCCTATAACCAATATAATTCCAGTCAAAAGTCACGCAAAACTCTCTGTAGTCACCCATCTAATAAAAAGAAAGAAAAATTCTTCAGTAGCCTGTGAAATGATGATGCACATTTAAAGATGAAAATTAATGAACTTTGGAGACCTTTCACTGTGTCAGCTTTGGCTGCACGAACATCTTCCAACTGCTTTTAATATGCCCTCAATGCTAAGTTGCACTAAAGAGCATTAGGAATGCAAAAGTTGTATGTTAAGAGTTGTAGCCACTAATTCAAATATGTTATATTAAACAGGAAAGACATATCAACAAATAGAACTCGTAGACTCCCTAAAGGACTCAAAGACTGAGATAATGAAAATTTCTAGTCAGATCACAGGCCTCTGAATTGCACCTCTTACTCCCTGTACCAAACCTATAAAATTCAATGCTATGTTTCTCTGACTTGAGCAGTTAGCCAGAAATCCGGATTCTATGGAGTAGTTTAAGTCAGAAGGAAAGAGAAGGTGATGCTAAAATCCTATTTATATTAAAAAAAAAAATACAAAAGCTTCTTTTCTTCAGTACAACAAATATCAAATGTGGTGAGATGCTATCTTTCCTTGAAGCTCTGAGCTCTTTTCTAATCAGCACTTATCCCATACAGCTCTCTCCTGGCTTGGCAGTGGGCTGTGTTCCCAGTTTGTGTTCTGGCTTTGTCTGCTGCTCTTTTAGTCTGTTTTTTTTTTCCTACCGACATTTCAGACACATAGTAATTCACAGATGTCATAAGCCACAGTTACACCAAACTATCTAACAAAGAGTTAGCTAATTTGTTCTAACAATTTATCTTTCTTTTTTTTTAAAATTTGAATCTTTCAAAGAGATAGCTACATTTTCCAGAAGGTATCATGTTATAAAGACATCAGGAGATTGAGTCTTTTTCTTCCCTTAGCAGGTTGTTCATATGGTTAATCACCTTCACTAGCAAATATCTGTGCTTGATTTGTCACCTGATGTTTCTTGAGAACAGTTTTCAGCTTCTGATGTTTTTATTCTTTCTTTACTACATTTAAAGGCCTTCAGAAACTGCTGAGTCCTTCTTATGAAAGTACTTACACACTGTGATTAATTAATTAATCTCTTGGTGTACTTTTTGATGAATTAAATAGAATGAGCTCTTTAACTCTCACTGTAAAACATTTCCCTCAGTACTCAGTTTCTGTGACTCTTCCTTGTACCTTTACCAGTTCATCAATGCTGCAAAATGTGGATACCAGAATTGAAAATTAAGTATTATTTCTATCCTATGTTGAGCTTAGCTTAGCTACCTATCTCTGCTCTGCTTTTCTGCATTAGTCTTTGGGTTATACATGCAACAGCTGAATTAACTTCATTGCAGGAGCTCTAGGATTCATGCTGAGTTACTTATCCATTGTAGGCTTTACAGTGTTTTAGAAGACCTCTGCTTTCAGTGATGTCATGACACTTCTGGTGTAATAATGTTCTAAAGCTTGAATGGCTGGGAGAAAAAAAGTAAAGAACAGTCTGCTGGGTTGGTTAAGTTTCGACTGGTAACTGGTGCAAAGGAGCAAGTGCACAGCTCTGAGCTCACCAGTAGCTGCTTGCAATGAGCTGCTGTGCACTGAAATGGCTGTGGTCCGTGTTGCATGTAAAACTGGGAAGCTTAGATGTCCTACAGGAGGCCTTGACACAAATATCCATGGCTATGAACTGTGGTCTAAGCACAATCTTATTCTATTGCAAAGGCTTTAAAGAAACCATACTGGATAATCAGCCTGCTCAATCAGCAACCAGAGACATTTCTTGACTTCAGGGTCATGCCCTAATTTGCATTTTTTTTTTAAGTTTGATTACAAGAAAAGGGAACACATCTCTCACTAGCACCAAGGAAAATATATAGCACTACACAATGAAGTGGCCAAAGGATAATATAAATTGGAAAACCAGAAGATTACTCCCCAGGGACCTAATTTTTTCCTGTGGGTTATTGCGGCAAGAAAAGCTGGTTTGTTTGTTTTAAATACCTATTAAACATCTGGAAAAGTCATGTGCCAGGTGTGAACTAAATGGAAACTAAAAGTCTGGGGGTAAGGCCCCAACTTTGTATACAAGTTCCCAAAGTCTGTATCACCAAATCCATTGTGCTAAATGGGAGGTCCACTATTTTCACCTCTGGTCTGGAAATGTAAGCCCACAAATCTGAGTACTATCCTTTTAACTGAGGTCTTCCATTTATTTATAGGAGTTTTAGTTTTTCACTCTGTATTCTGGACTACCTCATGCAAAATAGGGCTAGGTAAAAAAGATAACCTGCGCAAAGACTTGATGTCAGGATGAGATCATTTGGGTAATTTCTAGTTTGCCACATTCTTCCACATGTAATCCAGGTGCAACCGGTCCTCTCCACAGAACTTTCAGGCTAACTCCATTATATTAATTTGAATAGGAAATCCTCATAAGCATTGCAATTACCATTCAGCTGTACCTATATTTTAAAGAGGTAATAATTCTGTTACTGGTTGTATGATGAAATACACACAGGACCTTTTTTTTTTCACAGGGAAAGATCAGAGATACATATAAAGCTAAGCTAAAGATATAAAGCTAAAAATGAAGCTAAGTATATGGCCCTTCATCTGAAAGCTGCTTTATCCACATTCTCAATCCCCATTTTATTTCTGACAAAGCCTCTCTGAAATCCATGGCTTTGATAGAATTGAAGGAATCCAGGTTAAACGCAGTTTGAGGTATGTATTTAACAATTTTTTTAAAAAAGAGTTGATTCTTGATGTATTGCCTTTTTGTAGAATGTATGTTGGAAAACAAAATGATTTACAACAATTTAAAGTGGAAGTTCATGAGATTTACAGACTGTATACACTGATTAGTATTTAAGCTTATTTAAAAGGGATTCCATGGGCTTTGCCAGGAACATATATTTCGAAAAATCCATATCAAAGTACTGATATTAATACCTTGGATTTTTTAAAAAAGTATATTACAATTTAGAATTAAAAACACAGTAAATTTCTACTCTGGAACAGGCAAATTTATTTGGCAATATCAGATTCAGGGTTGAAAAGGATAAGATACATCGAGTTAGTTTCAAGCATGTAATAGATAAAAAATACTTGCTCAATCTACTTTGTATAGATGAATGATTTTTTTGGCATATAATACAGATATGGTTGACAAATATTCATGTGTTTTGCTGAATTTGTAAAGTTACTTTGTCTGAAAAAAAGAGTAAAAAGTATTAAAATGAATAATTTTTACTTCTGAAGTACTGTCTGATCCTGGTTTCCAGCAGTGGACCTGATCCTGAGCCTCACCCAAATGTTCATGTCCCATCTGAGCTGCATCCCATCCTTTTCCCCAGGGAGGTGCCTGGTGCAAGGGGCTGAGGCTGCCCTGGTGCCCCCCAGCTGTCCTCCTCCTGGCTGGGATGCTGGGACAGGGCTGTCAGGGCTGGAGAACAAAGGTGGCAAGAAAATTAGAGAAGGAACAAGTTGCTTCTGACCAAAGTCAGCCCTAGAAGGGAAGGGTATCCGAGGTGGGAGCAGGGCAGGTTACCCAGGAGAGATATAGAGACACTGTCCAAGCACTCAGAGTGGACTTAGGGAAACCAAAGCCCATCTGAAGCTGAATCTGGCAGGCAATGTGAAGGGCCACAAGAGGGGCTGTCACGAGTAAAGCAGCAGGTCTTTACTGGTAAGGTTTTTGTTCAGTAGTTCCAAGTCCAAATAGTGCCCATTGACAGGGTTGTCAATTGGCATAAACTGTGATACATGAAATTCCAAGAAATAAGGAAATATTTTTACTGTGAGGGTTGTCAAACACTAGAAGAAACCCAGGAAGAGTAGCTATCCTTTGAGAAATTAAAAATCCAGCTTGACGTGGAACAGGAAAACCTGTTCTTGTTGACCTTACTCTGAGCAGGGGTCGTGCCATAGGTGATCTCCAGAGTTCCCTTCCCAGCTCAGTGACCCTCTAACTCAGAGAAGCCACTTATGCTCAAAACACCTGAAAATTAGCCCTTTTGTTGGGAAGCCTCTACTGGAATTTGTTTACTTCCTGAAGCCATAGAAGAAAGGTAAGCCATTTAGGCTCTGTACCAGGAATTGGCATTCTTAATTATCTGACCAATTATTTTATTAGACACAAAAAAGAGACTGAATTTTAAAGCTGACATCAAGGTCTTAAAACTAACTTAGAGGTAGTCTGAGTCATCTCTTCTGAGACTTCAGACACTGCTCAAATGGCTTCCCATCAAAGCCCTTCACCATCTTTGCATCCCTCCTTTGAATGCTCTCTAAGAGTTTAATGTCTTTCCTATATTGTGGTGCCCAAAACCATGCACAGGAATTAAGGTGAGGCTGCACCAGTGCAGAGCAGAGCAGCACAATCACCTCCCTTGACCAGGCCTGATAGACCCTAGGACATGGCTGGCATTCATTACAGCTGCCAAATGAATGATTTACCTTCTCTCCTTTTACATTTCAGTAAACTGCAGCAATGGGCTGCTGGCGATAAAATCTCATTGGTTCTACAATGTGAAAATGGACCCTATTTCCTTTAATAGCATGGCAGATCGTATTGGTGGTTTTTTGTTGGTTTTTTTTTTGTTGGTTTTTTTTTGCCAGTAAAGCCATTAATTCTGGTTGCGAACATGAATTAATTAAAATAATTTTAATAGATGGTTTTACAAGGAGAGCTACTTTTTTTTTTTCTCACAGAAAAAGATAGAAAAATATAGAAATACTTCTTATATCTTTAAACTATACAATGGCTTATGAGACAGAAAAAATAGAGTCTAATGCATCTTTCTAGATTATGCTATAACAAAACTAGCCCTGGCTGGAAGACATTCAAATAGAAATATTTGAAGTTATTTCCAGATTGCTAGAATCATGTTATTCCTTAAAATGATATGGTATACAGAGGCAATTTTTAGGTATGATGCTATAAAGAATACATTATTCCAACCAGTTGAGACAATTTAAACTAGAAGTTACAGTGAGATCTCCTGCAGAAATGCCAATTAATTGCAATTGTTTGTGCAAAAGAATAAACTTTACACAAAGAGCCACACATCTGACAGGTGTACATAAAAGAGGGAATTCTTAGGAAAAAATGTTACCATTAAGGAAGTATTCCAAATGTCAGCTTTTTTTTATTTTTTTTTTTTTTTTGCTGCAGGTTCCTTAGCTTTTGATTTTTGATGAGTGATTCATGTGCTATGTTCTTGTTTAGGCCTGTATAACTGTTTGTAACATAGAAAATTACATCTATCTAATCTAGAATTCAGATGGACATGGCAATAACAAAAGTTCTTGTATTTCTAATAATATGTTGTTCTTTTACTCTTAGGAAAAAATGCAGGTATTTTTCACAGACATGATGTAAAGTCTTGCTTAGATTTATGGCGTGCATATTGAAGTTATTTTTATTTGAAGAATTTTCTTGCTGTGGCTCCCGGAGTAACTGAAGTGCATGTTTTCATTGCAACACATACTGTGCATTCCTTTCTTGGTGAGTTAACAGTGAATGGCATTATCTGTGACTGTCCAAAACATGTTTATTCCAAAAGAGTGGGTTTTCATAAGCGAATAATTAGTTTGTGCCATGCTCAAAGGAAAAATGTTTCATCATGCTTGCACCGAACTACAGGAGTGTGTGAAATACTGCTTGGGTACATAGGTCTTATTAAAAGAGTGATTCTGTGTTGGAATATATAGATACAATGGCTGTGATTCAAACCTTCTCTTTATTTAGAAAATAATAATAATTATTATTTTCCAGAAGCTGTAGCAGTTGCCTTACAGTGTGCCTAAGACTCCAAGGGAAGATAAAGAGCCTACATTATAAGTAAGTGAAAGCCAATTGCTAGAGATAAATAGAAGAATCTACAGCAAAAGTAAGGCAGACCCATACCACAGCTTCATCTTACTGGTACCGAAACCCTTGACAATTCTTTTTGGAAACTGGTTGGCAAGAGAGATTATTAAGAAAGAATTAAGACTGCATAATGAAATGTATTTTTTAGCTAGAAACTTCTCACAAACAGAAAGAAAAGCATGGGAGAACACATGAAGATTTTAGTGAGTGAATAAGGGCAGTGTTATTGGAATGGGAAAGAGTAAAATATATTATTATAGAAATACTGTCTTTAGACAGTGTAATACTGTCTAAATTCCTATGCTGCTTTCAGTACAGAAATTCTACCATGGAATCTCATGCACTTGCTTTGTCTGTGTAAGCAGATATCTGCAATGTAACACTGGCCCTGGAGACGCTCGTATGTGAACAATTTAAATGTACCCTGCAAATGAAGACCTAGGGAGTGATGTGAGTTGTAGATACCTTATAGAGGCAAAATGCTGGTCCAGTATGCACAAAGAAAACTGTGCTTGAGTGAACAGAGAGCCAGCCTGGGACTTCTGTTTGATCTAAAGAAGATAGACATATAGCAAAAAGACAGCCCTGTGAGGCGCTTGCTCAGAGATAGCAACTGAAAGAATGTTTGCCTAAGTGATTACCCAGGCTATAGGTGGTAGCTGAGTTAATGTTTGCAGAGGAGATTACCCCAAAATATGGTAGGTGTAGTAGGATGACCATTTTCCAGTTTAACATTTTAATTTTGGAAAATATTACCTTGTAAGAAGTGCAGCATTTTGTAGAGGAAATTATTCTTCAGTGTCAAGAATCCTACTGGTAAAGATTACAGGAATTTTGACTTAGGAAAACAGAATTTCAGTTGACTTACCAGGATTATATTTGGAGAATATCTCACAGGAAATAGATTTTTTTGCTATTCTACTTCTGAGTGGGAAAAGTATTAAGATCTCAGTGAAGAAGAAATCTTGGTTCTTATCTAGGCTAGACTCTCTGGACTCTGTGGTGACATGAAGCTGTTTCTGGTGTTCCATGTCAGTCCATACATGGAAAATACGCAAGAAGTGGTGGTTGTTGGACAAGGAAGAGATTATTGAGATTTTACTGAGTGATTTCCACTGAATGGATTCTCTGTTGCATGTCAGTCCTAGGAAGAGATGAGTGGCTTGAAAACAAGATCATCTCTCGGACAAAATCAGTAGGACTCTGTGAGTCCATACAGACAATGCTGCTGCTTCAATCCCTAGGAGTACTGCTTTCAGCTGCCCCTTAAAAAACTAAATATGTTCCTTTGGAGTCATATTTGGGTGTGTGATTTCATGAAACCTATGCCAACCTCTATTTAATCTCAGCCAGCAAGGGCAGTAAAAGTGTTTGGCTATAAAGAGGGCAGAACCTGTTCAGGCTGGGTTCTACCTGTTCTTTGCTAACCAGGATACGTGTAGGAGCTTTTCTTGACTCCATGCAGGTTTCTGCTGGCTCTGTTGAACTTCAGAGCAGAGCTGGAACTGGGTATCACCACTTTTCCCCTCCTAATTTCCCTGCCCAGAAGAAGAAATGGAATAAACATGATCAATACACAGACGTACCGCAGCTTTCTAAAATATACCATTTTCTTGCATTGGTGGCTTTTTCCATTGTACTTGACCATTATTTCATTTTAGCTAATTCTTAGTGTTTTCATCATTATATAAAGTTGTACAGCAGATGTTATGGGAAAAGACATCTTAAATCATATGCTGAGTAAATACTGGAGGAATCTTATATGCTCTCTGTTTTGTGCTCAGTAGAAGCTTGCAAATTTCTCCTAACTCAGCTCTTGCTAGCAAACTTCCGCACTGAAATCATAATCATATGAGCTGCTCATGGTACAATCATGAGAAAAATGTTTGTGTGTGAACCAGCTGAGTGTGTTCACAGGGGGAAGAATTCAACCCAGCAATGCTATGCATTTAATAGCTTTATCCATTCAGCTTTATAGCTTGCCATTGGGTGCAGATGTTTTATGACTTGTAACAGTTTAATGTGTCCTGGTGGATTACCCTCCAAATTTCTCTTCATCAAAGCACTTGCTCCAGGTAACTGGAATGTCAGATTTAAATGAAGTGCGATGCGAGAATGGGGATTGTCAGATTTTAAATGAAACACACAGTGGTGCTAACTAAAGTTCTAAGCATGGTATGACATTTCCATGGCCTGCCTTACAGGCTCTTTCTACACCTCTTCTTTCAGTGTGCAAATTATTGTAGAGAAAGAGGTAAAACAGTCATATAGTGCATTCTAGTACAGCAAACTGCCAGCTTAAAAATTATCTGAAAAGAGATAATGTTTTTTGTGAATTCAAAGTCAGACAAAAGGTGTAACAGACAGGGCAGCACCATTTCATTCCCCAAAGATCACCAGGCCCAGATGGGCACACTATTCTTCACAGTGAATGAGCCTTTGCCTCGCTCCTTCTTTGGTCCTCCTCCTGTTACCCATGTCCCTTGGGGCCATGAATATGCCCAGCCCTGCTTTCCCTGTCTTTACAGGCATTTCTTCCATCTTGATCTTCCAAACAGGCATCCTATTCCTTCCCATCTGACCCCATCCCCTTCATTGCTCATCCCAGTTGTTCTGGTTTAGCATTAGTGAAAAACGGAAGCCTCTGGAATGCTTTTGTTGCTACACAGAGCTGAGTGGTCAGGGGATCCATGCTGGTAGTCCCTAGGGTCTTTGAGTGCCTTCTTTTTCTCCTTTTGCAGAAATTTACTGAAGCAATAAATCTAGTGCAATGATGGAGAAAAACTAAGGCAGGGGAACTCTGGAGACAGGGAGAGGAAAAAAGAGCAGTAACAGCACGATAGGGGTTGTGCTACTTTTGCCTGCCTCATGTTTTACTGTCATGTTTTTCTATAAAGCTTATGTACTATGAGAGGGGAAGGGAAAACAAAAATCCTTTCTGACGGAGAATAAATTGCCACAAAGGTCCCACATGGCAGTGAAGTCCAAATTTCTGAACATATGGAGAGCCAGCATAAAGTAGGTTATCTGAAACCTAAGAAGTCACAAAGGTGGCACAGTAAATGGTATCTTTTCCTGAGGCAGAGAATGAGGTAAAGACAATCACAGTGCCAAAAAGACAATGCATGTCATGCTGAAACAGATAGAGTACAAACCTCCAAGACCTCAGAGTGTGTCAGAGAAGAGATCTTTAGGTCTTTCTGACAGGTTTTGCATGTTTAACTATTATTAGCAGGACAAAAGGCTGCTCATGGTTATTACTGAGGTGCCAACCTCCCCTGGTTCAGTCTTTTTATTTGTTGTTCTAAGAGGAGTGCAAAAGAGTCACTTATTTTCTGTCTTTGCACGTTTAGGCTGTGGGAGCTGGGGGGAAAAGTTTTCAGATTAAAAGTCAAGATAAAGAGTCAGAAAACACTCACTCACCTGAAAGGAAACAAATTACTTTTATTTTCCAAAAATGAGGAAACTTTGGAAGTCCTCAAGGTGTTACTCTATAAATACCACTGAGAAAATAATTTGCATGGATAATATCCTTTGGTGTTCATTAACAAATACCTGAGAGCAATATTTTAAATCCTTCTGGCTATCACTGTTGTTTGTATTTTGTAAATAGTGAGACAATCTTAGGATCCCAACTAACATTATTGTTCTGCTGTGCTAAGTACTTTTTGTAATTTATGGGTCTGCTGGCCTGCTGTAACTCAAACTATATTTTAATATAATAATAATTTAATAATATATTATAATAATTTAATAATATATAATATTATTTTGTGGTCTGTGAATTGTGTTGTGTTTCATTTGGATCTGTCAACTGTACTTCCTCATATATGTGGTATTGTTTCTGTTTTCTAGGTTGGATGGAGAGAACTCACAACGTTATTGCTATTACTGCAGCAGGCAGCAAAATTAAGATCTGAGAGATTTTCAACATATAACCTCCAATTCTGCTTCCCATGAGTATTTCATGCAGGTTACATTGAAACTGAAAACTGAAAAAAGAAGGGCAGGGTGAATGTGACTTTATGCAAATCTGTTGAGAATGTGGAATAAGTATTCACAAAAAGGCTTTTTATGCCTTACTTATTCCTCCTTAGTTAAATATATGACACACATCAACTATGGCAGGTAAATGTGCACCTACAGAAAGAAATCTGGTGAGAATATGATAAAGGTCTTGCTTGGCTGAAACAGAAATTACCAGTAGACTTGGGTGCACAAGTTAGTCTTGTGATGATGATGATGATGATGATTCACTTGGGGGAACTGTGAGGGGTTTGTAAAATGACTTACATAAATTTGTAGTTATTGCATAAATGCAAATATTTAGATGGAGTGTTCACAGTAGTTTGCCACAATAGGGAAAAGCAGTCATAGGGGAAGGGTTTTTTTCCATCTCACTTATGTACGTAACCGTTGTCCAAGACACTCTGTACACTCCATGGAGAGATACAGACACTTTAAGGAAGTGATTCATCTCAGTTTTAGACATCTAAAATAAGGCAGATGGAACAGTCTATCTCTCTTCACAGAAGAACTTTTAGTCTGAATTGCATCCTAACAAGCAGGCCACTGGTTGGAGAATATTACCACATGCAGGCAAACACAGATCATGTCTCAGCACCCTGCCACCAGTATGGTCAAATATTAAGTGATAGTGTCTGTCCATATAGCAAATTCTTTTTCAGCTGCAGTAGAAATACCTGGTGAATCAATCATAATTGTGCTTAAATGTGTAGTCAAATATACACAACGCAGAACACACTGTTCCAGTCAATCAGGAATTAACCCCCACCATGCAGAAAAGTTTCAGTTTGCATTTGTGAAGTTTGTATTAAGGAAGAACAATGCTGGTGTGACTGTAAATTCAGAATTCTTTTCCCCAGAATAATTGAGTTTGGTTTGGATTTGATTTTGCAAAGATGCAGAGCATTTTCTGGATGTACATTTCCCTGACTTCTTGGAAGAGAAGGACACGGTGCCTCATGAGATCAAGTCCTCACACCATGCAGGATGCCTGTATCTGAACTGCTGTGCTCCTTAGATGTGTCACATTTTGAAATGCCCTGCAAAACTATCACTTACCTTCCACTACTGCTGCCAGATGCCAGACAAAATGAGTCAGGTGTCTAAGACTGGCTGATTGGCCAAGCTCTATCTATAATTGATGGAGACAAGCACTTTGGAAGGGAGATTCAGCTGGTCTATGGAGATTGTGAATCACATTGCCTCTCTCTTGCCCCTAGTTACTTCTTGGCACCCTTCTTGGCACACCACCTTTTGTGGAACCTTTCAGTTGCACTGATACTGCTCTTTGTGTCTGTGGCATTAATTAAAAAGCTTAAATTATCTGGGATTAAAAAAAAACAAACACAAAAAACCAAAACAAAAACTAAAACCCAAGCACTGTTCCACATACTACCAGTTAAAAGGAAATCTATTCCCTGCCTGTACCTTATTGTGTGTTGGTGTAGAATTTTATGAAAATCAATCAATTTTTAAAACAGCAATGGCAATCTATCCAGGGAACTAATTTAAATAAAAAATGTGCTTTTGTTGTGTCTTCTGTGCTTTTGTCCAGGCATTAAAGAATAAAATAAAAGGATGTGTGTTAAACAAAATTGCCTGCTTTGTAGTTCTTAACTCTCCAGTTCTTTCCCTGCCTGGCTCAGTCCTTCTCAAGCCCTGCAGATCCTGGGGGAGGGAGTATGTACTAAATTCCTTTCACCCTTGGTAAACATACTTTGCACAATCTAAACCAGGGTAGTGTTACACTGCTTTGCTGGACCTTTTGAGAGCCCTGAAAGGGAAAAGAAAAAAAAAAAAAGGATAGTTGACATCTGCATTTTACTGGAGTAGCTACAAGCACTGTCTGTTATGGAAGAGAGGGAGAGGGACAATGCTCAGGATTTTGTACTGAAGGGAGCTAGCCTGAATTTTTGGGCCTCATGTCTCCCTTCCTTCCTTGCCTGAAGGGCACTAAGCCCACCCTGACTCTCATAGATACTCCATGGCAGGCAGGCTGCAGGAGGGACATTTTACTGCAGATGAGAGGCAACCTTTGTTTCACATTCTAAATGCAATTCTCTTACAAAAGGATTCTGCCTTTTGCATTTTAATAATATATAGGCATTTTCATTGCTGGTCTTATTTTCACAGCCTTTCCTCCTTTCTCTCTGAAGTAAAAGTTGCTCCATGCAGTTTCTTAGGATCTAGTGCAATATCACTAGTAATTACAATGAAATACTTCATGTTCAAATAAATAAATAAATAAATAATGCTAGATTTACAGTTAGGGTCATGGATGCTGCTTGTGGACATCTGAGTCCCTGTAATTGCAATTTTTGTTTTACATCTGCTTTAGAGAGAATGGAATTGCCCCAACAAATGTTAAATGCCTTTTTGAGATGGTCTTTGATTACTAGCACAGGAACTTGGTTATTTGCTTTGTGCTCAGGATGTGTGAGAACCAGCTCTCCTTTTTAGTTATTTTGGTGCTCCAAATGCATTCATTATTAAAATTACCTAGCACAGTCCTCTCATACCCTTTTTGCAAGCAGCTTGCTGTAAGGGCTTGATATTTGGAACTCAAGCTGTTGGTACCCAGCCACAGAATTGACCCCATATCTATTCCTTCAGTGGCTGAACATAGCTAACATACAGGAGAGGGCTTTGAGAATCCACTGAGGATTTGCTTTCCCTGAGAGAGATAGCAGATAAACAGGATTAGAGTATTTACACAGTCTTGAAATCTGGGTCGGCTGGGTCTCGTTCAAGGCATCCTTTTTATTTAGCAGAAAGATTTGATTGACTGAGTGCAGTGTCAACATTTAGCTTTCTGTCCTTACTTCACACAAGCTAATCATCTGAATACAGGTGGCTCCAAATGCAAAAGGTATGGTCAGGTTTTTTACCTGGCTTGTGAACTGGGTCAGCCCAAGGCTGTGGTGGATGGTTTGGGAAGGACCATCCATATCCTCTATCAAACAGTATCCCAGCTCTGCTGAAGTTCAAGCCTTAGTTTTGCTATTGATCTTGTCTTAATATAGATGAGAATTGAATTCAGCAGTAGATTTGCCTGTGTGAAGGGTCTTTGTTAGGGTTTATCTTGGCTGAGCAGTCACATGGAGTGTTGAACTTCAGGGTGAGCACAATGCCTGCAGCTGAGTTTGTGTGTGCAGAACCACACGTTGGGGCTAAAGCTCAAGAAGTTTCCACTGGTGGCAGCTCTTCCTCCTACCCTGTCCCCAGTGTCCTGCTTGCTTTCCTTTGCCACTGTTAGCAGATACTCTTTGCACTGGTGTAGCTGCACTCAACCAGGCCTCCCAAATCATCTACTTAAAAAAGTCCCTTGCCTTCTTTCCAGGAAAAACAAAACAAAACAAAACAACCTTTCAGTGAAGATATTTTCTTGCATGCAGCTTATGGTACAAAGAAATTAAGGTGGCATAAAGATGAAGGGTTGTAGATTTTTATGGAAGGAAGCACATAGTGTAGCATGATGGTATGTTACATAGCATCCAAAAATCTGAAAATGTAGCACAAGATCATGATTTGGTGATATAAAATAAGTAAATAAGTAGTGGCAGTTCTGACCTCAGTCTCCCTGTTCTCTATTGTTTCATCGTTAGTTTTCTGGTTTGTGTGTTTTTGTGGTGGGTTTGTTTTTTGGGTTTTTTTTGTTTGTTTGTTTGGTTTTTGTTTTGTTGTTGTTGTTTTTGTGTTTTTTTTTTTTTTTTGTTTGTTTTTTTGGTTTTTTTTAATTTTTAATTGAATCTGTTTCCTGATTTGATGGATCTCTGCAAACGGTTGTGATGATGGAAACAGGAACAAGCAGCTGAGAGCAGGGAGGAGGGACAGCTTAAGCTGACATTTGGTGTCATTGACCACAGCCACAACATTTCCCAGGATAGGCAGTAGCATGGTATCTTCTCATCTAGTGACATTTCACAGGTTATCTTAATTCTAGTTAGATACACTTGTCTTTATTTTCTTCTCTATTGAAACTGTGCTTGAGCAAGTTAAAATAAAGATATCAGACTCAATTGTTTTATGGCATTACCATCAGCTCAAGGAGAACAGTTCTTTTTAGATTTTCTGGGCAATTGCTTTGAGCTAATACCCAGAAAACTAGAACTGCAAGGAAGCAAGCAAGACACTTAGCTTTGAATGACCTGGGTGGACTGCTCACTTGGGAGCAAGAATGAAAAAAATAAACCAGAGTTTATCACAAAAGATTTTTGCCTTACTGCCGCAGTAAAAGTGATACAGAAAAACATATTGATTCTCTGGGTGACTGGTAAAGCCACAGCACTGAAAGGATTCTTTGCAGTAAATTCGAGTTTAATTTTTCCATTCAAATGCCTTGAATAATGCAGCCCTCGTCTGCTGGTCACCTGCCTGCAGTGCTGTTTAAGATGATGATAGCAGTGTTTATCCAGGATACGATCCTGAATTGTCCTGCACTATCACAATTCCCAGGAGCTTCCTCGTGTGAAGGGTGTTGCATCACACATTGAGTGATTATCGGAGAACTTGCCCATTGCACAACAATAGAAGGGCTCTTCATTGTTTCTCTTTTTGGCTGCCATTCTCAGCCTGGCGAAACTACCGCTGAATTTTCATCAAACCAGCACCCTGGCATGTGCACATGACACACACACACACACACACACACACACACACACACACACACACGCACTTGAGGCCGCCTGGCAATGCGAACTCGTTGTATATTCATCGCGTTTTCCTTGCGGCAGAGCCCTCTTAACCAAGGGAGCTCCGAAAAGCATCGCACCGAAAGGATTCTCCTGGAGAGGAGAGCTCCATCTCCGCCCGAATGGTGTCATATCCCCAGCCCTGCCTCCCCCCGGATAATGATGTGCTGCAAACCTTGTGTCTGTGGGGGGAAGGGTTTAAAAGCATCACACTGAGGCCGGGCATCCTGCCAGGGGGAAGGGACAAAAGTGAAGTGCGCCTGGAGGTTTTCTTTTTTTAGACAGTGATTACTGAAGGGGAAAGAAGGCCAGTCATCACAGGACTACAAAAAGACAAAAAAAGTATTTACTGTGGGTTATTGGCAAATACTTAAGTCTCACTTTAAACAAGAATTCCTCACCGGAGATAAAAAAAAAAAAAAAAAAAAAAAAAGGACATAAAATGATTGTGCTTGAATGAGAGAGCCCAGGCTCAGCAGCTGTTTCAAAATCAGTGATTAAAATGAATGATATCTCTATGATTTCCCTTTTTCACTCCCAAACATACACAGATGTATTCATACTCATAAAATGTGTCCTAGGCACTTGAAGAAAAGGAAGGTGCAGAGGGCATGTCTTTGAAAATGAGTGACTTATTTTTACTTAAAAACTGAAAATTCAGTGTATGCAAGTCCCTTTGAAGAGATAAAATAACAGAGTTATAGAAATAGCAGGTCAATAAGTCTTATTTGCCCTGAGCTCTCTACAGAGTCATTCAGCTTCTTGTTGCAGTGAAATGAAGAATATTTATACAACTCAGAACCTCTGGCATCAGCAACAAAAGCCTCATGTCTTGTTGGCAAGGCAGAATTGACAAAAAAACTCTTATATCTGCTGTTTTGAATTTTTTGAGGAGCAAGGAGGGGGGAAAAGTCTCCACCAGCCATGTGAACCCTGTCATTGTATTAGCACTTGTGGACAAGGATATCTACAAGATTGCACTGTCTTTTCTGCACCTAAGGAAAATCATAATTATAAGCTTTGAATTCACATTCCTTGTTAGATGACAGCATGTTTAGGAAGCTTATGTCCCTGTTAAGCTTCTGACTTTTGAAATTAAATTAGACATGGCAGAGGGAGGGCTTGGGGGATGAGGGAATATTTTTTGGCAAGTGAATGCAAAACTGAAAAGCCAGATTTGCCAAGCATTTTTCCAGGGATGTGTGCATGATTTGCATGTCCCCACTCAGTCTCATAACACATCCTCAGTGTGAAACTGATGGGGAGTGGTTAGGGAAATGGCAGTGGTGGCTGAGAAATTAAGGGCAACATGAAAAATACTTGCGTTTTTTGATGCAAACTACTGGATCCTGGTGAATCAGTGGATTTGTTCCTTCTCCCCCCATGGAAAGTCTTCTTTTTCTTTTTCAGTAAGTGCTTAAAAATGAAACTGTGATCATTGCATTAGCACTGGTTTGTGAACCTCAGAAGAAGGTATCAAAATCTTTTGTAGCTAATCCAAAACCACAACAATGCATTTTCTTTTAGAAATCAGAGTAAAAATCTTTCAAGATCAAATTCCCTTGTGAGATTTCCACTCTTATATGTGCAGAAAATATCATGAGACTGTTCTTGCATATCACATCATTGCAGTAATTCTCACTGCAGGAATTACAGTTATGTGTGAATATTAAAGTAAATAAATAGCCAAGCTAAAAAGTTTTGAGTTCATTTCAGGTTATAGGCAATGACTTTCTATTGCTGATGCACTTTCTAAACTGCTTCCTTTTTCCTTAGGCTTTAATTTAGCAAACCACTTTAAAGCATCCTCAAATATAAGCATCTGGGTTTTCCCATCAAAGTCACTACTCTATTCACATATTTAAAGCCAAGCAGGTGTTAGAGAATTATTTCTAGGTAGATGATGCAGAGAAAGATTTTCAAAAAAGAGTCACAGCTGTCTACAGAGGAAGCAGGAGATTCTGCCCCAGTCTCCTTCCATTTATTGAAAACTAGGAAGTCCTGCTTACTGCTCTGCCCAAAAACTCTGTGCTCAGTGAGGAAGTGGCTGTTTCCAGGCAAGATCATGGTGATTTTGTGAAGATTTACCCCTAATTACTAAGCTGTCCTTATACCTGCAGGATGGTTGATAGTATCAAGATAGTAGATATCAAATCCAACCCTTGGGAAACAAGTCAGTGCCATCAGTGAAGCTCAAAAGTCTCATAAATTATTAGATTGGATTGAAATATTTTTTATATTATGGCAACATGTGAAATAGTTGAGACTTTGACTTTTGGAGGAGAAGTAGCGCCCTGTGGAAAAGCAGTGTTCTTTGGTGGTGTTGAGCTTTATTCAGATATCTTGTAAAACTTTTGACATGGAAAAAGGCCACAGAATCATGCATTGTCTTCTGGAAACCTCATAACATCAGTGAAAATGCAGATAAATCAAAGGTGGAACATCATGAAAAGACAAGGAGAATTGGTTTTTGACAAAAGATTAAAAGAATCAAATTTATGTAGCTTGTTCAATTAAATATCAAATCATGATGAATAAACACTGACTGTGAACAGCAAGGACAGACATTATTCAGGGGTTTTTAGTGACTTATTACTGGAAAAATCAGGATGAATGTAAGCAGTAGACAACACTGACTGGGTATGAGTGGAAATGATCTATAATGATACAGAAGAACAGGCTCACAAAAGTAAAAGTAAGTCAATAATTAAAAGTGTATTGGACAAAACATTGGAAAACTAGAAAATCTCTATCTTAATGTCTCATTCATCACTGTGATGATACTCCTTTTAGAGAACACAATTTCACTTACACAGAAATGTGATAGTGGTCCATCTTTTTCTTATTTCACAAACTCTAATTTCTATTTCCTTTTCTGCCTCCACTGTCCATTTTATGCTGAGAAATGTGCATTGGTTTGATGCCTAAGATTGAGTTCATAATCAGTGGTGTCTCAGTTGTTACTTTTTTCTCCCTTCCCAAAGAGATTTCTGAGGGCCCTGTGGTACATAATTTTTGTCAGTATTATTTTGCTTTATCCTGTCTGGTGCACCTAATAGGAATGCTCAGGAATGCCAGGATGATTGGTCAGACTCCTTCTCCTTAGCCCCAGAACTGGGGCCATGCTGCTTTTCTGTAGTCTCACAAGACTTCTCCAGCACCCACCTTTCACAGTCAAGAAGTCCTTGTGGTTGATTTTGCTGTTCTAATCACTGCTGAAAACACATCAGACTTCCTCACTGAGTTGGTTAAAAGAATACCCAATTTGAGGTGAAAGTAGAAGCCATCAGCGTACGCACCAAGTTTAAATTTTTCCTGCACTAACACACTCTACTTCTGTTGGACTAGGTCCTCCATCATGCTTCCCAGTTGCTAAATTTTATTACTCCCTTTTTTAGTTTTTAACCAATTTTTTTATTTTATTCCCTAAGAAGAAGAAATTTCCCTGTGAAATGCAAAATAATTGCATTTACCTTCATACCCATTTCAGTGTGTTCTCACAGGTAACTAATTCCTAGTGCAGCACTTCCATTTCACTAGATAAAAGGACCTTGCAGGAGCATCTGTTCACTTGCCCCAACTGTCTTAAATGCTATGGAGGAGGCGTCCAAAGCAGCAGGACTTCAGGGAGGGCAGCCAAACTTCAGTGATGATCCTGGCAGCCACAGGCAAATACTGAATCAACTCCATGTGCAGGGAGAAAGGGCTGAATGTGCTGGAGAGGTGCTTTAGCTGTGTGCATATTTAAGCTTGTGCATGCAAAGGACGTGCAGAAAGAAAATAAATGTCTGCCCTTGTGAGTGGCAAGGGTAAGTGGGACTGCTGTTGGAAGAACACTTGTGGCTCATTTTGCAGCTGTGGCAATGTGGCAAATTTCTACAAGATGCCTGTGTTTGTACCACATGGAGCCATTACATGGTGTACAAGCTTGAATGGAGTGATTCGAGTACCACTCTTTTGCCCCAGGCTCCTTAAATTTGATAGATTTGAGTGATTTGGTGTTCTTAGCACATTTGGCAAATGCAAGCCTCTTTCCTGTCCTCAGGTGCATCAAATCCTCATGTCTTCTTTCCCCATCCTTCCTTGAGGGGCATATTTGGCAGACTCTGTGGTAAAACTGAGCTGCATTGAGCCCTTTAGGACCCACCTGGACAGAGAAGTCTCATGGCACTGAGTTCAGTGCAAAATCATGTTTTTTTACAGGACTTATGTCTGTGTAAGAATGATAAAACAAGTTTCACAGTAATTCCTGTGGGACTCTCAATATGAATCTGCCCCTTACAGCACTACTTACATCTGTGAAATAGAGTAAGGCTCTAACACTGGTGTGGTAGCTGGTACCTGCCATCACCAACTGGTACAAATTCAGTAAGAACAGGGTGGGAGGCAAATTTTCAAACAAGAATGTGAAGCATGTTCTGGCCATTGTTAACATGAAAATAAAATTTCTTTCTGCTCCTGTTTTTATGGTCTCTTAAGAATGAGGATTAATTTATTACTGAGAAATTCATATTCTGAAAATTATGAAATGTAGCAGAGAAACCCCAAATCTGCCTTTGTTATTCCAGAAAAATACCTTTACTGTTTTCTGAGTACATATGGCAAGCAAATGCATAAAGCTATTTTTGCTGGTATCTGAAGTTCAGAAATCACAGGCTTTATGGAGGAAAAGTTTTTTTCATTACATAGAGTATGGCTGGCCAGTAACTATCTGCAGCTCACTGTACTTTATCTGAAGCCAGCAACAGATCTCTTACACTGAAAAGCTGTTGCTGTTTTAGTTATTGGTTGTAGCACATTTGAAACAAATGGTTTAACTGCAATTTATCCAAGTCTATAATTATTCAAATTGCTCAAGGGGCTCTGTAGGTTCCATCCCAGCTGGAATTCTTCTTCTTACTTTTCTTTAAATAACACAGAATGTTTTAAACAAAATACACATTGTTTTTAATTTCAGAACACTCTCATGCACTGGTTCAGCTGTCCCCATTAGTCTTTCTGTGCCACTACTGCAGCAGCCTCTACTAGAGGGGTTTTTTTAAAGTTTATATATTTCTCCTTTGTATTTTTCTTTTAATTTTTTCTTTCTACCTCCCTCTTTTTTTTTCCTCTCTCCCCCTTCCCACGATCTTTTCCCAACAATTGGCCTACAGGAACCCACTCAAAGCTGTAAACTAAAAAACTGTGAATTTGGGAAGTTGGATGCATTTCTGTGAGTGATAGTGGTTTAGGATTTATAATTTTCCTGAGATTTTGTCTTGGCATTTCTTATATTTCTTGGAAAAGAAATAAACAGAGAGTTGTTTAAAAAAATTGAAAGACTGAGTATCCTTTGGATCTCATAATAACAACATATTTCCTTATCTTTCTTAATCAGAGTATCATTCATTCTTTAGGTGCAGAGTAACAAAATGTGACATGCAATAAGGGATGGTTATTAAGTAGCTCCAAAGCAAATAGTGACTAGTATTTTGTGGCATATGAAATGTATGAAATGAATTTGTGGCATATGAAATGTATCCTCGTCTCCTTGATGTGGGGATTGCATTTTTGACTTGTGTATTTAACTAGTGGCCATCTATATTATCATACCTTGTAAATTATCAGAAATAAAAACTTGTGCTATGATTCATGGGTAAGACTGGGGTTGGTTAGTAATGTATGGCATTGTTTGGCCGGCTGCCCTTGGTGCTTCATCAGGCATCTAATCAGGAATGGTACCATCACAGCTACCATTTTTCCATTTGTGCTCACATCTGCTTATTGTAGCCTCTTTCAATACAATGTGAGTGGGAGATATCAGGGCTAGGATCAGGACTACACAGTATTAGATCAGGAGTTTTTTTGGAAAGTCACACTGTACAAAGTGTTTGTCTGACTGGCTTACCTGTAAGAGTATTGCCTGTAAAACCCATTCTGCACTGTGAGTGAATGGAGAAAAAATGATCAGTTCAGTTTTGTTTTGTGCCTCAGATATCATCTAACTCATCAAATCAGACGAAAAAGAAAGTTTGACCTTTCTGACCATTTGCAATGAGGACATAACAGCTGCCATATGAATCCAGTCTGAGGTCTCCATGCACTAATGTATGTTTTTTCACAAAGATCCATAGGTGGAGGGAAGCTGACAGGTTTACTTATGGGAAAACACATTTCTGCAGTGATTAGAGTCATAGCTACTGGGTTGATACTGGAGCATCCAGCTTTCACAAGGTGGTATGGAGTCCCCTCTGTTCCTCAGGCTCATTTATAAACAAATGCAGGAAAATTATTTTGCCAAATATTCTTCAAAAAGAAGGTATAAGGAATGGAAAAGTTAGAATCGCTTATCCTTTCAACTTTTTTTTTTCTTTTTATTTCTGTCTGAAATAATATTGCTTTCAAAGCTGGGATTCACTGAAGCCTGATGTGGTCTGGTGGCCTAACTAACACTTGACACTTGATGTTTGCTGTGGACTGGGAACAGACTTTGTCAGCCACCATGTCCCTTCCAAGTGGTGCTGAGCTGAGCAGCTTCCACCTTAGAGGCAAAGGCTTCACAACAGAATCAGCTGTGGTCACTGAAGTGTGGCCTTCAGCTGTATCTACACCATGCAGTGTTCCTGGAACAGTTAGGTTAGTGAGGAGGTTAAAAATGCATTTGGGGGTATATGGCAAAATGTAAATCAAAAACATTTCCTGCACACAGGTAGATGCAATTAATTTTCCCCTCGTTTCTGCATAATTATGATGAAGTGTTAAAAGATCTGCTGCTCTGGCTTCTCATACTGTTTCAGAAATTATTTTATGGGCTTATTTTCAAACTCAGGCTTGTGCATCCTCCAAGTTGCTCTTCCCAAGGGACAATACTGAAATAAAGAAATTAAAACATTCATGGCCTTTGTGTAAGCCTTGAAACTGACTAAAGTTTAAAACAAAAAAAGCTCCATAAACAGGTCCTCAGATAAAAAGCTGATGTAACTTAGCTGAGAGTGGGATCAGAAAAATTCCCGTTATCCATTTTAATTACATAGAAAGATGTAAGGACTGATTTCAATTAAGTTTCATATACAGTGAGCTGTGTTCAATACAATTACTTCCATTTACACTAGTACAAGCAAAAGAAAGGCTGGGACCATTTTTACTAGTCTGTATATTTTAAATAGTTTAGTAAAACTAACACATCTAAATCTCTTATTATCACTTCACTGTTTTATAAGCAGGAATGAAATTCTTTCAGCAATGTCCCTGTTGGAAAGACTGTTCCCATTTCACAGCCAGGGAGCTGAGGCATGTAGGTCAACAATCTAACCCAAAGCCCAACTTTAAGCACTCTTATGAAAGACACTTGTCTTATTTAATTGTGAATTGAAGGTAAATTTGCTTACATCTAAGCCAGATTATAATTCTGTAATTTGTTCATAAGGCAGCTGTGCCCAAGCACAGTGCTTGAGGATAAGGCAGAAGAGCCTTAGCCATAAATTTCAGTTTTGCAAAACTTTTTGTTGCACCCCTGTGACTCTTCCAGCCTATTCACAGTCTGGGGGACTGAAACCAACAGCATCATGGAGGTCAATTTCTAAAAACACCAGTAGGGTTAGCACAGAGCTGGTTTTGGGGCTGTGCCATCTGGAGAGAGACATTGGTGGCTCCCACCTTCTGGCTCATTCTGAGAGCAGCAGGAGCTTCTGCCTTGTACAGATGCAATTTAATGATGATAGAAAATGGTAGCATATTGTTTCTGTAAGAGGCAGTCTCTCATGGATCCCACAGCGTTCTTACCAGCATGTTTAACCTCTAATCTGGGAAAGAAAAATACCATCTGGTACACACCATCCTTGAAAGTTTGCTGTCCCCTGCCTTGATGTGTACCTGGAGAGCTCATCTAAGTGCTGCACGGAGTTGTCTGTGCTGCATAAACCTGTCCCAGGCCCCAGAAGAAGTGAAGCAACATTAGTGTGATGTGCTGAGTCAGTGAAGCTGATTTTGCCGCAGAATGCCATCTTTGCCCGGCTAGGCTGCTTCCAGCAAGGGAGCTGGCTTGTGTTGTGCTCTCTTAGGTGTCTGACCAGAACTGCACCAGGCCATGTTGGCAGATGCATAAACTTTTAATGTTCAATGAAGAATATTTTGCTTCTTGATTTTATTTATCTTGTCAGGGAAACATCATGGTTTCTGCCCTTGTTTGCATATTTTTGCAGTGTTAATCCTTTCCTCACTATTGAGATGAGAAGGATTCTGGCATGAATAAGAACTTTAAGTGGTTAAGCCCTGACAACCCTGGCTCACTGCAGTTTGTGCCTTACCTCTGCATTGTCTCTGTAGCAGAGAACACAGGAGGGGCTGTGTGTACACCCTCATTCAAAATCTACTGTCAAATGGCCTATGGATTTAAATCACCACAGTCTCAGTACATGTCCTTGGGGAAACTGGACTGTGCTGCCAGAAACTGAGATGCTCTGTGTCGGGTCCAGGTGGGTTCTCCCTTCCTTAGGCAACCTGCTGACCTGAGCTCAGGGATCATCAGACTGATGCCAAATGTGATGTGGAAAACTGGCTGAGCACACTGAAGCCGCAGGCTCATGGGCACCCACCCACCTCTGGAGAAGCTGGGATGACAAGCATGGCTCACCACATCCACTTTTCTCCTTAGTGGTGGTCAAAAAATTGCCAGTGCTGACTGGATTTCTGGTCATGACGGAAGGATATTGGAACAGTTTTCAGCGAGTAGATACCATGCCTTGGACCTTGCTGGTGAAGGCACCACTGCTGTGTGAACACACAGGTTGTTCTGTTACCCCTGTGGAAGAAATGAGTTGAGATTTACAGGTGTGACCTCCTGAGTTCCTGCTGAGCGTATGAATCAGAACCCCAGCCCAGTGGTGGTATATGTCCCTTGTAAAGAAGTAATTATTTCGCATCCCAGTTCTGCAGTTCTTTAGTAATTAAGTGTCCTCTCACAGGCAAAATGAAAGTGTGAGACAGAAGTTTTAAGAAGCACACTGGGTTACAGTCTTATGTGTGCATAGGAGCAGACCTAACTGGCTGCTGCTGTGGTCTACTTGGAAATCTCAGTCCTGTTACTGCTTTCATTCCTTCTGCAGGTTGAAAATAGAGCTGTTTTGACTTAAAAAGATTCCTCATGTACGTGCTAAAATGTGCATATTACATTTTTTAAAGGTGTCTGTAAAGTACCATGGAAATAATTGGTCCTGATGTTTAATTAGGTAGTGTTTGAAAAGCACTTTGAAAATGAAAAATGGAGTAGAAGTGCTAAATATTCTTGCCTAAGGTTGATTAATTATGGGCAGTAAATCTTACATTAGCCCATGTGATAAATGTGAGCAAGTAGACTGCATAATCTATTAAATAAACCCAGGCATATACACTTTTCCTTCTGCATATGGTCCTGGGGATGATTATCTGGAGGTTGGAGAATCGTGTCTGCTTTATAGCTTCTCATCCCCTTTTTTCATCCCTGTTGAAGACTTTAGCAGAGAATTCAGAATCTGGCCTTTCAGAGCTAGCAGAGGGGCAGTCCAGGGCATGGGAATCTTGCTTCCAGGAGCTTCAACTTCACAGGAAGTTGTTAGACAGTGAGGCTACATCTCTATCAGTATATCAAACATATACTCTTTGCTGCTGAAGTCACCTGGCACTGGTTTGCGTGCATCCACACAATTAAACACTTTCACCCTTTGGAAGCAAGGTGGTTGTAGCTAGGTGCTCTAGTGGCGAGAATCCCTGGTCTGTGCTAGCTCAAGAAGTCTTCCAGCAGATTGCTTGGGCGAGTCAAGTTAGTCCCAAGTCAAAATCATTCTAGAAATTTAACAGTGGAGATGATTGGAGGTTTAGTGCCAAAGCTGGCCCAGAAGTGTTTATTTTACCACTATAGATGTAGCTTGAAGGGCTGTAGCCTCACCTAGGGCACTTACCTTTGTTGTGTTCAGGGCACCTCCCACTGATAGAAGAGAGCAAAGCTGCTTTCCTGCAGGTCCTGTCATAGTTAGATCACATCAACTCACAAAATATGTTCATCTTGCCAGCCTCTCTGAGCTGTGGCCGTTTTGAGGCAGCAATAGAGATATCTGGTCTTAAAGGGCTGATGAAGCCAACCACGCAGCTGCACTTGCACTGCAGAGTAGATGATATATTGCAGGACCACTTGGTGTCTTTGACAGGTTTTAAGTGGGGCTAATGTATAAAGAGCAAATGTTCTTATCACACCTAGACCAAATATGTGAGAGGTCTGTGCTAGTTCTTGCAAATATGGTAAGTGCCTTGAATAAACTGACAATCACTTACCTCAGATAAAAAGTCTGGAGAAGCCTGTAAAATGAAAATGGAAAAGGAAGGAGATGCATCCAGAGACACTGCATGAGAATCTGCAGAAAACACAGAGAACATATATGCCTTTTAATTTTTTCCTATACAACAACTTGATTATATGCTACAGAACAGTGAACGTTCAAGACTGGAGGAACAAGTTTTCTACTTGAAATCAGGGATTAGGTCAGTTGGCACATTGGCACATTGGAGTCAGCATTGAACAATTCATGTGAAATCTTTGCTTTAGGAGGGTATTTGAGGTATAAGGATAACCAATGACTAGTCATTAATATGGTTGACTTACAAAAACAGGCAGGAGATATGAATCACAGAATCAATTAGGTTGGGAAAGACATCCTAGATGTTCGAGTCCAAGCTATGACCAAATACCACCTCATCAACTAGACCATGGCACTCACTGCCACATCCAGTCATTTCTTAAACACCTCAAGGCTTAAACACCTCAAGGAACAGTGACTCTCTGCAGTCCACTCTCATATTTAATCGCTATTTTTGTGAAGAAATTCCTCCTAATGTCCAGCTTGAACATCCCCTGGTGCAGCTTAAGACTATGTCCTCTCATCCTGTTGCTGGTTCCCTGTGAGAAGAGGACAACTCCTGCCTGGCTACACTCTCCTTTCAGGCAGTTGTAGAGAGTGATAAGGTCTCCCCTGAGCCTCCTTTTCTCCAGGCCAAAGCCCTCAGCTCACTCAGATGCTCCTCATAGGACTAGTGTTCCAGACCCTTCCCCAGTTCTATTGCTCTTCTCTGGACTCACTTCAGCACCTCAGTGTCCATCTTGAAGTGAGTGGTTCAGAGCTGCATACAGAATTCAAGGTGTGGCTTCACCAGTGCCAAGTACAGGCGGATAACAACTGCAGAACTGCAACTGAGGTCTCTGATGCAGAGTATGGTGGGAGAGTTTGGCTCATGGTAGTTTGGTCAGAAAAGTACAGAAGCTTTGCTTTTCAAATTCAGGTGACAGATCCTAAAATGTTAAATTATGATCTGTTTGGAAAAGATTGTCATATGTCAATGAAAATGAGTCCCAGCTACACACATAAAGACTTCAGCAAAAGCTCTGGTTCTTTTCACCAGGCTTTAGTGAATAAGCTATAGTGTGAAGGGTAGAAAAGGTCAGATTTAGGCATTGGGAAGTTGAGGCAAAAAGTAGGGCCTTAGGCATAGATTTTACAGCGACCCAGAATTTCCCTTTCTTTGCATCTATTTGCCAGGCCCAGCCTGGTGGGAGGAGCTCTGAGAAGGGTCTGTGAGCCTGAGTGTGATACCTGGTCTGCAATACAGGGGAAAGGCTTAGGTTGTGCAGACAGGATGCTTCTGGAGACAGGGGCTGTTAGACTGCCACAGATGTTCTGCTGAAAAGAGGAGCTTGCTGCTGCTTCTCTTATCCCCGTCCTCTTGCATCACTTTCCCATACCAAAACATGGGAAATGTTCAGTTAGCAAGGTGATACTTTTTGACATGAAAATTCATTGAGTAGATTGTACAGAACTCTTCAAAACATCTCTGAGAAGACTATAAGCTGGTGGTGGAGGAGCTGATGAAATGGGAAGTCACCCAGTGGATCAGAAATTTGAATGCATGGTGTTCATTGAAAGGAGGCAGTGGGAAAGAGAGATATTTGGAAAATACATGAGAGGGCTGAGGAAAGAGAATAGAAACTTGGAGGGCAGGACCTTTTTCATATTTAAATGGAAAATCCATACAATGTGCATCTCCCCTGTTTCTTGGACTTCTAGAAACTCCTAGAAACTTCTGAAATCTAGTTAACTAAAGGCATGCTATTTAGCACCTCGCTTTTGATTGATCCTTCTCTCAAGAATGTGTGAATGAGATGCTGAGGTGTGAACAGGGATCATGAGATATACATTTATGGTGAACTACACACACCCATTCTATTAGCATAATTTACTTGTGTCAGGTGTTTTGTGCAGAATTTAATTTATTTCATTTATTTCAGCAAGTTTTCTCTGTTGCAAGAGAAGCTTCAAAGCACAAAAGCAAGAGATCTAAAATGTTTTCCTTATTTTTTCATCTGGAATTCTTGATGATATAATATGCAATGGTATCTGCTTCACAGTGCTATGCAGCTTGGTTGCAAACTATCACAAGTGACCTATAAACCAGATTTATTTGTCACTAAGTTCAAGCTGAAAACAACTTTCCAGAACCTTAGAAAAAGCAGTGAAACTCTGTATACTCACTCCAAAGAGGCTTGTACATGCTTTCAAATATGCATACTTTTATGCGTAGATATAATCATGTATCATATTCTTGCTGACCATCTGTTTGCTTCCTGTGAGCTCTGAAATGATTGAGTTTCTGTGCCTTTGGGGAAAGCATTGGGTAAGACCTGCATGTAAATGTGAAAGGATGCATTTGGGGATACTCTTAACTCGTGTGTGCTGGGACCTGTCATGCCATGCCTGGCTCCAGGTATCCTGGGAGCCCTCCTGGCTGTGCAGCCAAGATGGCTCTGAGGGAGTGATGGGACTCCCCAACAGCAAGGATGGGTGTGAAATGTACAATATGTACAAAAATGTACAATACAACATCTGACTTTGTTTAGGTTGCCTGCAGGACCTAGTGGGGTCCAGGAACACACAGAAAGCAGATGGGTTTTGGTACCACTCGTCCAAGACAAAAACATTTATATATCTATATCTATATCTACATCTATATCTACATCTATATATCTATCTGTCTGTGTCATTCTGGGACAATGCAGACAATTAACCAGAAGCATACAAAGAGGACCTGTAGCCACTTTTATTTAGGTAGTAATGATCATTTTGAAAAATAGAACATCCTTAAAAGGAGACACTGAATCCAAATTGTGTAGCAATTGTCAGAATAGTGCCTTCATGTATGTCACTCTGGTGAAACCTGGCTGTCAGAGTTGGAGCTTGATCTAAGGCAGATTTACTGGTCCATGAAGGAAGTTCTGTAACCAGTGCAATATTACATTAACAGTACATCTCTACTTACTTGAAGTTAGTACAGTTGAGAATTTCAGATAGGTCTGAAAAGACCTCACAGCTGGCAGTCATAAAGCTTTTAATTTATATTTCCTCAGTTTCATGTTGTATGTAATGTTTTCTGTATTCTTCCCAATGCACAATGTACCTCTGTCAGCCTTTATAACCAAAAGTAAGTATATTGCTGTCCCAAAAACCTACACTGCTTTTTGTATAACGGGTTTTATTTCTGGCCTGACTTAAGAACTTACAGAAATATTGCCCTGACACAGGGGCTGAAACCCTTTACCTTACATAGATGTTCTGTTCTGCTTTTTTTTTTTAACCAACCATGTTAAAATCACGGCTGTTGCAAAAAACTTCCCTACAGTTCTCTGCTCTGCAAAGGGCTGGCACAGGGAGACCCCTGAGTTCTGTGCAGTCACATGCAGAATAGAGGCCTGGATTTTTCTTATCAAGTCAATTCACAGTTGCAGGCAATTGAGATTCGATATTTTGATTAGAGTTTTTTCTTATTTTTCTTCTTCTGAGTCAATGATGAAGGAACCTCTCAGATCCTCCCTTGTATTTTTGTCCCAGTGAAGTAGAGCTTTCTGTGGTATTTTCTTTCCTCCAGAACTATTCATCACTAACACTGTGTTGATAATGTGATGACAGTTGTTGCCAAAACTTTCCTGTTCATCCTAAATCTGTTTCTCTTGGTATGAAAATAAAGATCCGAAGCTCAGCAGAGAGGGAACACTCTGAGGAATGAGAGCTCAAGGTGACTGGCAGGAAGGTAGTTATCCAAGGACAAAACCCAGAGTGGGCGGGCAGCATTTTCCAGATTCCTGAGGGAAAGGGGAGAAGAGGGCTGTGAGGCTAAAAGGGGTGGGAAGGGTGGGATGTGCCTACTGGGGCCCGGGAAGAGAGACAGTGCTCCTCTTTTAAAGGAAAATGAGCAGCCAGCAGAAACGAGATGCGTCTCACCATGGGGTGAGGGTGGAGAACCCACCAACTGCTGAGACAGTCAATAGGCAGATTATTCATCACACATTGCTAGGCGATTAACTGAGCAAACGTTCTGACAAAACTGATTAGAGCCTTCATCCCGTATGGGGGAACAAAGAGACACCAAGTTATTACACCCAAGCCGAATGCCAGATGATGACTACACGTTGTAGAAACACAAACCATGGAGTGATTTCCCCTCCCTCCCTTCCCCCCACACTGGGATGACTCTCCCTCCTTTGTCACTGGAGTCATCACAAGTTACAGTTTGCAAATACAGCTACCTACAGATCATTTCAAAAGCCAGATTGTTGTGATGTAACAGATAACAGATAAAGGACCCCCTCCCCCCAGTTTGCTTCTCTTAAAATGTTATCTCAGAGTGTTATCATGTCTAGAGTCATCCCTTTTGTAAACTGCATTCTTTCCCTGTATTATCACCACAGCTTACAACTGCAGATACTTAAAATTAGCAAAATACTTGACTTACCCTTATGGTAAGGTTTGGAAGATGCTCCTCAGGCAAGTGTAAACTTTGTGAGTGCTTCCAGTATCAGTGTTTGCTCAGTTGCTAGCACTGGTAATGGGGGAAGTGGGTATGGTTTTTTACTGGGTTAGCTAATTACCATCTTTTCTAGCCTTGCCACCTCCTAACACCAGAGAAGTGATATCAATAAAACTCCACCACTTAATTGCAGAGTTCTGAAGACCAGGAAAGTTATGAGAAACAGCCTGACAAGGGAATCCCTTTCCAGAAAACTCTGATTGTTTTCTTCTGACAATCTAAGTTTTAATGAATCCTGCAAGTGATCAGACTAAAACTGCTGAATACCTATTACCTTTATCTGACAAGGGCCTGCTAGCAAGTGTCTAAAGCGTGGCACTGCTAAAGCCTAGGCACCCAAACTCTGCATTGGTTTAGACGTACCTGTGTAGGCTCACTGTTCCTGAGGCATGAAAAGTCTCTCTGTAAGTTGTCCTAGTAATGTACTGACTGTTTTTGAGAGGAAGGCCATTGTCTGTTAGGACTCTGAGACGTAAAATTAGACAGCCCAGCCCCCTGGGCAGTGAGTAGCAGGAGCTGGGCAATGCCATTGGTGTCTCTTCCCTCTGTAAACCCCTGACTCTGAGTGTAAGGACATTACGACTAATTACATCTTTGGACTGTGCTGACATGAATAAACCATTTGAGGTTAACTGTCTTGCTCCTTAATGTCATAAAGCCTTCTTTTCATAGAATTAAAGCTTTATTACACAAAATTGTGTCAAAACATTCCCTTGTGCTGTGTTAGATCATATAAACTGGTCTAAAATATTTGGTTTTCAGGAAGAGTTGGACTCATTCACTACAGTAGTGTGCAAGTAATCCTTTATTATAAATGTGGTTTTTTGTGTGTCAGAAAAGTGAATGTCAAATATGCAATGGCTTTTGAAAAGTATAATGTCTTCTAATATAATAAAAGAAATCTCTGAACATTAGGGAGAACATTGGGACAGTTAGGATTGTTCTGAGATTGTTAGCTAAATTATCATTTGCTGCCTCATGGGTATTTTTAACTTGCATTTACCTTAGCTATGGTTGTCAGTGTCATCTCTAACATAAGCAAAGAGGAAGGAGACAGCAAGTGAGAAAAAGATCTTTCTATTTAATACTGTGAACCCTAGACAATGAGTTAAAGAATGCTTCACATATTAGAAGCAGATCTGATAGAAATTTTAATAACAAAATCAGAAAAATACAGTACACAAGAGAGCACAGTAGTATGTATACTATAATAATATGTAAATATAATGGGAGCTGTTATGTACATGAACATTTTATGGATCCAGTTGATGTGTTGAGGTGCAGCAGTAAAAAATTATGAAACCTCAGGAGAATTGCAGGTAGCTTACATAAATTATAACTGGTTTTCCCTGTAGTTGTTAAATACCTTTATCTAGCAAGATGTTGCACATATGATAGCATTTCACAGGTAACTTAAATCTCAAAAGATGCTGCTGCCAACTGTTTTGGTTTTTGTTTGGCATTTTTTGTTTAATAGGCAATTTATTCATCGAGCAAATGATTCTCACAATTTTGAGGCCACACCAATCATTAGATGATTTTGAAAAGGCAAGCATATGCACTTGGATTGCTCTGGCAAGGCAAAGACTTTTTGAAATGAACATAACAGCATCTCTTTTAAGAAACCTTTTATATCCTTGTAAAAGGCAATAAAATATATATCAAACATAGATGATACTGAGTACTCTTTACAGTTGCTATTAAGATTTATGGTCCCTGAAGTTAAATATTGACTTTGGCATCACCTTGGTCAATATTTATTTCTCAGATCAATAAATCTCAATATTGACTGCAACAGAAGTCACCATGCTTCCCAGTGTTACCTTTGAATGATTTATATCCAAATATTTTCCTCTCCCCTCAGTGTATATTATACTTTCCTGTGTTCTTATTTGGTGGGGTTGGAGGATCTTTTTGAATGAGGAAACCTTTTCTCTGCATAAAGCATCATTATCCCCATAATCTACTTTGCTCCTTTCCTCATTTCTTTGGAAGTTCTACTGTAACTGCATAAACCATCCAAGCATGAAAAGATTTTTCCAAGTGCCTAGCTAAATGTATAACTTCTGAGAGACTGGATCATTTTCATTATGATGTTACATACTGGAAGTTATAATCATCATAATCATCCTAATCAGTATTAGTGCTTTCTGCTATTATCCTTAAATTCCTGTATTAACGTGTGCTTTCCCGCTTCTCAATGTTTTCTTTCAACTATTAGAGTTACAACATAACTGAAAATTATAGTTTATTTAAAATTTAATTATTTAATCCCACTTGGCAAGTTTTTATTATCTTATTTCCCCAACACAATTCAGTTCATGAAGAAGTCGGTGACATGATCACAACTAGCTTTTCATATATATAATTTTCCTGATATTAGTGGATTTTTTTTGTTAACAGACCCTTGAGGCTAATTGAATAAAGCTCCTTTACTGAGTCCAATTAGAAGTGAAGTTCTTAGTGTGCTCCTCTGAATGTGGTACATAGATGCTTGTTAAGGCAAAAATGGGTTTCAGGCTACCCTTGTTGTATTATCTCAACCTGAGCCTTTCAAAAGTTCTGGTATTTTTTTTACATAAAAGATATGTGTGTTTTTTTCCTGAGCTATATTCTCACCAATTGAAATCTACAAGCATGTTCGGTGGAAACAGGAACTTTTCCCCTGTTTCTTTCTGTTCTGTTTCACAATGTCTAAAAAGCCATCTTTCTTTTGTTCCCCTGTGTGAATTCTGCCTGTGTTGTGCCTGCAGTGGCTGCTCTGCAATCCCATCTGAGGGACAGAACCAGCCCAAGCACCCTGTGAACCAGAGCATTGTGCACCTACCCTGTCTTTGACCCAGTGCTACCCTTTTTCTACTGCACAGCTCCAAGCACAGTGACAGCTCAGTTAAGCAATAGTAACGTAAATGGTCTTTGCATCCATGTCAATTCCAAGAGTAGGCATTTGAATACAAGAGGATACTAATATTTTTTACATAAAATTCAAATGCTTAAGACTGTAAAACGTCTATATGACCTGTGCTCACACTTGAACAAAGGAAGAGTAGGAGTTTCTATAATTTCCAAGTTTTATTCCTGCAACTGGGAAAAGCTAGAGGGATGCTAAAGTTAAATAACTGAATCAAGAATAGTTCTCTTCTACTGAGACTGTCATGGAAAATTTACCAAAGAGAAACAAAGACCTTTTTTCCACTTCCGCCTTCTGATATAAACAGCTGCACTGCTGCATGTGATAAATTATTGGAATGGATAAAAATCTTCCTTTCCTTCTGTTTTCTTTAAAATGAGATCAGAGTAGTCAGATGAACATAGCCTCTCTTGCTATCTGAGAAACAGAGTGAAAATGGCTTCTGATGACCTTCTACATTATTTGGGTAGCTCAGCTAATTAGGGACACAGCAGAACTCCCTTGTGACTTGCCCTATCATGATCTTTCCCAACTGACACAGCTCAACCTCTGACTGCACCAGCAAAAAGCAGCTTTAGTATGCTCCTTGTAATCAAGAGAAGAAATAAGTTTTCCTCTACTTGGATGGAAAACAAAGTGGCTGGAGGGGAGAAAAAAAAGTAATTCAGCAGTACATTTGTGAATGCAAAATAAGCAAGAGTTTGAAGTTGAAATACAAATAATTTTATGGTCTACTTGTTATCCCTTATTAAGGTCCTAAAATTCTGCCATTAGCAAAACTATAATGTTCTATACTTCTTGCCTTCAACTCCAGTAGCTACTCCAGTAGCTTTGATGTGCACCTACCGGCCTGTTGCACTCGAGTCCAGTGGGAACCTGTGTTTACCTGGTTGTGAACAGACCATCCCTGCAGCTACTGGACTGCCAGGGATCATAAGAAGTGCTCCAGAAATGCTTTAGAACATCAAGGCCAAGCAAATGATTAATAACAGTTTATTAGCTCTATTTGGTATTACTGACATCAGTATTATTGGTATCAGAGATATCCCTGACATTCTGTTTTAGGAACAGGAGGTAAATTTGGTATGAATATTGTGTACAGTAAATAATTTGCAGCCTGTTTAGAGGCAACAGTTAACATCAGTGAAGAGTTCTTCAGTGTCATGCCACAATTCCAAACAGGGTGGTAGAGTAGCATTCCCTAAATGCTGGACTGGTGACCTGGCTAACAGCATACCTTGCTTCTCAGACTGCTAAGAAAACAAGACCAAAAATGCTGGTGACTTTGCACTGCCACCCAAGCCAGATTTCCCAACTTTCTCTCCCACTGAAGCTGATGTTTGCTGTTGAGGACAAGAATGTTAATGTGGGGCAGTGATGGATGCTTTTATCTTCTAGTGCAGCTCACAAGGTTAAAACACCTCGTTTGATGTGGCCTCTGTTTCCTCACCTAACTGCAGCAGAGCTGGGTGAGTGAAGACGCTGGTTAGATCCTTGGGAAATTGTAAGGAGAATTTATCTACCATTTGTTTGTGCAAGTTGGATTTCTTCTTCCTCAGCAATAAGAAGGAAATTCCTTCTATAGTTCCTACAAATCAGATTTACAGCCACTTAAAGGCATCTGGACACATGTGCTATGCTTCAAAGTCCTGAAATTAAGAGAGACCTACCAAATGCTGTGATGCTCTGTATGTCAGATAAGGGTATGAGGGACTGATCTGAGAACAAATTAGAGCAATCAAATATGTTTACTTTGGATAAACAGCAGCTAGTGGGTTGGGAATGCATAGCATAAAACTGACAAGTTTGAGAAGGCTGCAAACAGCAAAGACAGTGACATAATTCTGAAGGTTCAAGTAGATTCTGCTAAAGAGTAAGGGCTTGTTTACAACGAGAAATTCACTGTTATAATTATGCAGCATAATTATGCAGCATAATTGTAATTATCCTGGAATTATTCTGAAGGAAGAGTGTCCACATGGGGAGTTATGCTGACATAAAGATATTACTGAATTTCTCTGTGAGACAAGCCTCAGCAAAAGAAAGGATTGTTTTTGCGTAAAGTCTGTGTGCTATTGTTACTAGTACCACAGTGCCATACAAAACAGAGAATGTAAATTGTAGTCATAGCTTTTAGTTGATATAATCTCTCTAGTTCAAGCCTTGTCCCCAGAGAGAGACCCCCTACCAGCATTGGCTTGTGTGGCCCATATTCCCATTTCATATGAAGAGTCCTTGCACTTTTCAGTCCCCTGATTCATCTGAGCCTGTGTCCTGCTCTGCAGTTTAGCTCAGCTAAATAGCTTACATGACAATAGCTCACTCTGTGCCCCTGTGGCACTGTCACCCACAGCTGTAAGGCACCTATCACAAACAAGATTTACTCCAGTCTACTGCTAGTGTGTCAGTATCTAATAGGGGTTTTTTCATACTTCTCTGGATTTCAGTTAACAAGTTTTGAGCTTCCTCTGGGAAACAACATCATATGCTTAGACCTGTCTTTGCAAAATGCTGTTCTGCAGTAATGATACCAGAAGAGACAAAGTGATACATTCTCCTCAGTTATGGATGTTCATATACAACCATATCTATAACCATATTCATTATTTTGTTGTCTCTCATCTCATTGGACTAAAAAATCAGGTTAAAAATGTGTGCCCTCAGTGAACAAAGCCCATTACTTCCATGCCCCTGTGCAGGAGATGGTGCTGCTCCTTGAGGTGGAATAATAAAACTTCAGGACAATCGAAATGTCCTTCTTGCAGTGTATTTGCAAGTAGATTTATTCCTATGGTTTGTTTAAGATTTCAAACTGAGCAATCCAGAGGAGTTTAAATATTTGACGGAAGGTTCAGAAAGCAAACAATATGTCAAGAAATCACTCTGATAATTAGTTTGAGTAATAACATTGCTACTCTTGCCTTGTCTGTTTAACAGGAAGACTGTCATAATCTTCCTTTTATAGATGAGAGACAAAGAGAGGAAGTGGCCTACCCAAGGTCCTATACCACCACCCAGCTGGGAGAAGCAAACTGGTGTGCAATATCTGTCCAACAGGCCATACACCAAGGACAAGTTCATAATGAGATGTATTTTAAATACGTTAAGAAGCTGTGTGGTTGCAGGAGGACAACCTGCTGAAAGAGGAGGCTGGGAGGTTTCATTAAAACAGAGAACTTTAAAGTGCAGCTGACTGTGACTGATGGACGAGATTGATTGTCCCAGAACTGTGTTTTTCTATGGCTAATCCTTTTGCTGTTCTTTGTTAATACCTGGAGTTTTGCAAACCTGAGTGTTCTGCTTGCACATTGCTTGTTCCATGCTCCTTTATTTTAAATGACACCTTCCTGTTACTCATTTTTGTCTATTCAAAATGAAGAGTTGCTTTTTTTTTGTCTTCAGCTTGTCACCTCTTTTCTTTTTCAATTGTACCAATTTTAAACTAAAAAAGCACAGCAAAAATAACTTATCTGCCTGTAAACTCTTCCATACCACAAATGTCATGTCCAAACTATAACTTTAAAATGGGGAAATGACCATGATACTGCCTTTCTCTTTCCCAGTTTCCCTTTCCTATTTTGCAACACCTTTTTATTTAATTTCTACATCACATTCTTCCTCTGCCAATTTGTGGACTTCAAGTTAGATTCACAAAATGACTTAGACATCCTCTGGAAGGCACTGTGACCTCACTGTGATGCTTGGCACAGCCCAGGTTGGGCCTTCATGCCATGAATGTCCTGACCCCTATAGACCTGGCTGTGGGCAGGGTTCAAACAAGTTAAAGGTCTGACCTGTTAAATATAGCTCTGAGGAAAAGCTTAGGAGAGTGCTACGCTCCCTCCTGCACCTTTGGAGAAAGTGGCGCTTAGCTCTTCCAATGGCTTTGCTGAGAGCTGTGTGCCCAAACTGATGTAATGTAAGGCATGGGACAGGTTTTGTCCCATTTTTGTCTAATGCTCCAGAGAGTACAATACTTCCCTAGGATACAGGATGTCCAGGTTTGTCTTTGTTTCTTCCTTAAGAAGACTGGAGTCAATCTCTTTCCCCTCTCAGAATACTGTCATCAGCTCCAGGAGCTAGCAGGAGACCTCCTCTGATGAGGCTTATAGCCTTATTGCTCCCCTCCTGAGACAATTCCTTAATCACCTAGGTATTAGGAACTAGTTTAGATACCTCTGCAAAGTGTGTCTCCAGGATGAAGCATCTCCAAGGTTTAGCAGCAGCTGAGTGGGATTTAGAATTAGCTTTGGAGAGTTAGATGGTTTTACAGATTTATCCTTTTCTTTCTTTAAAGCTGTTCACCTTATCTTCAATTCTAGCTCCATCACTATTGTGTGGGTTCACCAATTAGTAGTCCATGGTGCAGAATGCTTTTTCTGAGCCATTATTACATTCACAATCACACTGGCTTTTAAAGACACCATGGCTTTGTCATTATGTGGTGTTAAAGTCAATGTTGATTAATCCAACCTAGCATACACTTTCCAGAATTTCACAAAGAAAATGACTGTGTGTCTTTAAACAGGGTAGGCAGTTTGAACTATAAACTCTAAGCAGTGAAGCTTAACTAGCTCACCACCTTTTATATTGCTGCCTTCCATACACCCAGAAAAAGGGAGGCTTTATCAACCATCACAGTCTAGCAATGCACCTGGTGCAGGTAGAACTGAAGGCTTCTTTTAAATTTTCTCCCTTTAAAGACAAGGTTAAATTGTCTTTTGCACACTCACCCACACACACCCCCCCCCTTACCCAAAAATAGGACAAGTTTTCTCTTTGGAAAATATCAAATGCACAGCTTTAGAGGGAATGAAAACATTTTGGAACACTGCCTTAAATTTGGCTTTCCTGTACTGAGAGATACTTGTGTTGGAAATAGTGTCCACTCTGCCGGAACTATGGCACTACGGCATAAATAAAAGATTGTAAATTATTGCTGCCTAACGTTATTAGTAATAGATTTTGCTGTGAGGAAGAAGTTGTCGAGTCAAATCTCCTATCCTAATTGTTAATTATTGTTGTCCTTGTCTAAAAGAAATTCTGTTATGAGACCAGGCAGCTTTATTCAGTTAAAATGTTCCAGGACAATTCAACACCAATCACATTTAAAAATAAACATTCAATAAGACAATGAAGAATTATACAGTAGCATATCTATTGCATGTTTTTCTTCTTGATCTCCAAAGGGTGTTTTTTTTTGCATTCCCTGTTTTTTAAAAAAAATACTGTGTTGATGGAAGGGAATGAACTCTGCTTCTGTAGGTGAGTTAGTAATGCAAGCTTTCTGCATGTGAACAAATCATTGTTTGTAAAGCCCTGCAAAAGCAATCTGGTATTCATTTGGTAAGAAGGCTTAGTTGCAAACCAGTTGTAATCCTGACTTTAATAAAATAAGATGTAAGTTTAAGTAACAGTTATCTCTTGCCCTCATAGGGACCTATTCTGCAGTTCTGGAAAAGTCTGAAATTTGTCTTGGTACGAAATTTTACTCCCAAGCCCCAAGTGTGCATCCACTTGATGAAAGCCTTTAAGGAAGAAAGTCTTTCTCTTAAAGGCCAGGTCCAACTCATAACCAACATATCAATGTGTTTTGACAAAATCATAGCTCTCTACACTAGCATTAGTAAAAATCAAAGGTCACACATATGAATTTGCTATGGTAGCTTAACAACTTGTCAGGTGTCAATTTAATTGTGCTAACTGTTGCTAGAAGTTAGGCACATGTTCTGAGTCTGCTCATCTGTGAAGTAATAAATTCCTTACTTTGAGCTGGCCATGCATACCGCTGCTCAGCTGGTGGGAGGTAACTTTATTGTGCAGCCATAACTTTATTGTGTATCTGTGCTTCAATTATCATATTTTAGATTTTTTTTTAGGATTGCTGGTATCAATAAAAGGTAGGTCCTGTGGCTGAAAGTTATGAAGATTTTATAGGCTTGTATGGACCTAAAAATTGAAACCACCAAGATACTTGCTCACCCTCAGCTGTCAGACAGTAATCCTTTGAAGCCTCAAGTGTCTGAACAAGATTCTAGCCTCTTTGTCTGGCATTATGACTTTACTTGGTTAGTATAGTAGAATGGAAGAGCAGTCAGCCCATTCAGGTAGAGACACTGTATAAATATAATTTCTGCTTTTTTTCTCAGCAAATTTGCTCACTGTAATGCCATCTCCTCAAACATGCAGAATCTATCTTTCTATTTTTGGTCCACATCATTAGCTATTTGTGCTATAGATCATGATGAAACATGTTGACATACATGGAACATATGGCAAATTCCACATTTGAAGCACCTTTTTATGAAGAATATCTGTCTGAATTGTGTTTAATATCTGTCCTTTTTTTTCCCCTCAACATCAGCTTAAACCCACATGACTCCAATTAATTCCTATTTATCTCAAACAGTTTATTGGCAGGAATCTGTTCTCAGTATTGCCAAAATACATAAAACTGTTACAAGTCCCTTGATTTTTCATGGTTTTCTTTACAATTCAAATTTCAGATGAATACCTTAACATTGCAATGAGATGAAAAGAAGTGAAAATTACCTTTCAACTCAGAAAAACAAAACAAACCAGAGCTTGGATCTAATTAACCTTAGCAAAAAAAGAAATCACTGAGAATGAAAATCTCTCCAACTCAAAGAGGCCAAAACAAAACCCTCTGAAGTCCTAAACAAAACTCTTGAAATAGGATTTTACTGGTACATCAGTGTTACTCAGGCTGATGTTGATACTCTGTATGGGGATTAATTTTACCCTCATAAAGGAGGCTTCCTGCCAAATACATGCAGTCTGTTTTATTTATGATTTAAGTCCAGAAAATCCTGGAAATTCTCCTCTTGCTCCCCTGTATTTCAAAGAATTAGGTTATGGCAAACTTTATAGGGAGTATTTCCTCATGCCTGGATATTTACTGACATTTTAAGTTCCAAAATTTATGTAGGGCAAAGATTTCTGGGGCTCTGTGTTTTTTCTTTACCGTCACTACAGCAAAATATTCAGATTTAAATAAAGTTGGTACAAAGTTGGATAGATATTATAGTCAGCTCACCCCAAGGGGGCTAATAAGCAAGACAATATGAGCAAGCCTCCAGAGAAGAGTAGATGGCTTTACCTTTTACCCCAGAGATGTACTCTGATGGTTTGCATATGAATAGAGAGTTAGAATTAGGGACAGGATTTTTAACATCCCCTTCAGGCAACCAGAGCATTGATTCCATCTCAATTTTAACACAGGTAGAATCTGTTCCAACTGTGAGAAGAACTGTTGTTTGTAAGTATTTTAATTTTGCTTCTCTGGTAACTGAATTACTTTTAGGAATGAGAGAATAAAAACAAGGGTAACAAATCAGGTTCTTTGGACATTTGAAACAGCATTATTAGCTCCCCATCCTCTACAAATGCATAGACAAAATACTGTATAGGTGATGTTGGGGTACATACAAAGGAGGACAGAGGTCTTTCCCTGCAGCCCAGGCTGTTTCACAGATGAGATCCAGTCCTGCACAGAACTGTGGTTTCTGTTGGCAAAATCTTTGTGGAAGGTACCAGAGGGGTATGCCATGGAGATCTTGCAGACTGGGACCCTCAAGCTGTAACCCCTTGTTTAAAATATAGCAGCTTCATTAGCTCCAATACCATTTTTGTGTGTGGATACTTTGCCACTGGATGAGTGGCTTTCTTCACTGTATTTCTCAGCATCACTACAAGCTGTCAGAAATTGAAGCTTCCCTGCAGACATAAGCCGAGCCTCAGATTATGGCTCAAAAATGAAGAAATGGGCATAGTGTTAGAGCAGCTTACAACACTTCTGACTGTCATTATTTCTGCTGCTGTTTCTGCTTTGCACCATGCCTTCAAAACCACATGCTTCAGTGCTGGAATCCTCAGTACTTCTTTAAAAGTATTGGAATAGTAGGATGAGATAATCATATTCCATTTTGATTTGGGATTGCTAAAAGCTGAATGGACAACAGGGAGTAACCGCAAGATCAAGGCTGTTCTATATAATAATTCCAGATGAAAGCTTCATGTTCAACATCTATCAAGAGTAACATAAGACATACCTGAAAGAGTATAATTTTTCCAGATATCCTGCTAAGCCTGTTTTAAAAACATGATGTATTATTGAAAGTGGGAGAACTTTAGTATCAAAAGCAACAAAACTATGTCTGAACATCAGTTGTAATAGTGGGTTTGCCTGGCCTGGCTATGAGATCTTGTTCACCTCATGGAAGTTGCACGGCAAACTTGTTGCATTGATCAGGAAGAAGGATTTTTTAATTGTTTTTTTTTTTTTTTTCCAAGCTGAAGTTAAATTGTTTTTTTTCCAAGCTGAAATTCAAGTTAAAGAAGACAGTACTGCCTGTGCCTTGACAGGAAGAGCACTGTGTGCGGTGTTCTCAAGGTAAAATTGCATGAGATGAGCTGCTCTAAAAATTCACAGTCCCCTGGAAAGGTCCTTCAAAAAGGCTCTCCTACTCAGGTCACTCACCCCCTTCCTTCAAATAATCTCTGCTGTAATGGGGAGGTCCCATCTCTTCCTCTCCCAGACTTCTTACTTGCTTCTGATTTGGCTCTGACCCTCTTTGGGGACAATTCAATTTATTCATAAAGAAGGAAAAAAAAATTTTTTTGATTATTTGTTTTTGCCACATTAGAGAGCTGTTTTATCTAGGAATCTGATAAACACCAGAGCTGGTGCTGGAGTGGAAATGTGTGGATGAAGTGAATGGATGAATGTATGGAAGATGTATATCTGAAGGAAGAGTGTCAGGAGGATGGAGACAGGCTTTTTTCGGCAGTGCTGAGCAGTAAGACAAGGAGAAATAGGCAGAAACAGGAACACAGGCAGCTCCACCTGAACATGAGGAAGAACTTTATTGTGTAGGTGACCAAGCACTGGAACAGACTCCCCCAAGAGGTTGTGGAGTCTCCTCCACTGCAGATATTCAGGAGCCATCTGGATGCAATCCTATACCAATTGGACATCCAATCCATGTGCTCTGGGTTGCCTCTGTTTGAACAAGGAGGTTGGACCAGATGACCTCCAGTGGTACCTTGCATCTTGACTCATTCCTCAATTGTGTGGTTCTGTGAGGTGGCTGGACCTTCCCCTTTTAGCAACAAGGACCTGTTGGATTTACTTATTCATTTTTTTATGGCTTAATCCTTTCTAGCAAATGGAAGTACTTAAAGAAATTAATAAATTCATTTAATTTGCACTCAGAATGTCTTTAGTGAAACTGATTTTGGAGAGTTTGGTGCTCTATTTTCAAGATCCAATTGGATCTCTTCTACAGTGCCTTTCTATAGAAATTTTCCAAAATGAGGGATTCAGTACTAACCTCACATGTTTTACATAATTACCATTTATATTTTCTAAAGTGGGCTTTGAGGGAAAAAAAATAACTGTATGAAAACTGTTCTAGAGGGGAAAATATACAAACATACTCCAAGTCAGCAAAAAATGCCTGCAAACTTTCAATGAAGTGTTATTCTGCAGGGACATCTACAATTTTATAGGATGCAATTTCACAGTTCAAGCTTGGTTTGCCATGTGTGGAGAGCAGGCTGATTGCATCAGGTGGTGGATCATTGTTAACTCATTGCCACAGAGGACATAAATGGCTTTCCCCACAGAAGTCACTAACAGTGACATGGTAAAGTGGTTTGGCCAGGCTGGTATTGGTGAAGGGAAAATTCTCAAAGCTGAAATACGAAATGAGTGGAATGAAAAACATAGATTTTTCTATTTTCTAATTAAGGTCTTAGGATTTTTGTAGCAATGGCGTGCTTTACAGTTTAAGAGCAATAACAGTCTCCTGTCCTCTGCAGTTGCAGGGCATCATTTGCAACTTTACTATGGAAAATACTCCACAGTTTTCCTTCAAAGTGCTTTTAGAAGTCCTTCTTCCCTCCCTATCCTAAATTTCCATTGGTGGGCCACTGGTAAACTTTGAGTTTTTAGCTACCTGCCAGTTCCAGTAATTCCTGTATCCTGAAAATGGTTTTGTGGGATCTTAATTTTATTCTGTACTTGCACAATAACTTGTACCTATTTTTGTCCATAAATATGATGAGCCAGACTAATGCAAATAATAAATACGCATAATACAGTAAGCCAGCTGTACTGGCCTGAAAGTTTATCTCTGTATTACTCAAATACAGATATTGACATATAGACCTAGTGTAATGAATCATCACATTTTGACAAACTGCATAGAATAAGATGTAGCAGCTGATTCTTAGGAGATGAATATAATGTGCTGAAACAAGTCATTCCTCTAACCTTCTGCCAGACAGGAATTAATGGAAGGCAGATACCAGAGAAGATTGTTTGTCAAAACCAATATGGAGGCCAGCATTTATGTTTATCATGGAAGCAGGATGCTACAATTTTTAGAAGAATTTCTGAACTTGCTTGGCATGATATTTCTTTGTGTTAATGCCACTGATTTGCTTACCAACCTCTGCTCTCCATTTTCCTCTTTCTATCCCAGAAACATTTCCAGTGTATGCATATTTCACAGAGTGTTGTAAATGTAACCCAAACCTGCAAGTTATTTTCAACATAGTGTTCAAAACTTCTAAACCTTGATTACATGAACCTCTGCTGTTCAACTTGGCACGGGCTCACAACAAGATATAATCGCAGTGATTCCCTGTGTCCAGGTAAAATAATGATGTTGCACTAGCGCTCCCTTAAACCATGGAAACAGAAATAGGTAACTGCTGTCCCTGCACTGGATCATGGGCCATCAGACACGTGATAAAACAGAGTGAAGCTACTTGGCTAATACAGTAAATATTGCAAGATTACAGGCAGGGAGCCAGACCATTTGTAAAAGTGTCATGGGATGAATAAAAGAGCAGATGACAGACCACAGTCATGGAGGCCAGAGGACCACACAAGCTTGAGACAATAGTAATAATGATAGGAATTATTAATAATATTTTTGTTAGCATATTGGCCAAGACAAACCACAGCATCACAAAAGCTTAGATAGGCAAGCCAGTCTACTTGGGGTAATTAGTTGTCTGTAATGAATCACCTGCTTGACCAAGTGTGCAAAGAGATTTCAGAGTTATTGCAAAGCATGGAATTCCAATTGTGTTCTGGAAGTGCTCTAATATAGAATTAATCGTGGGATATTATGGGTCATAACCTAATAGAGTTTTCAACAATCATGTGACTACCCACTTTTCAGTCTTTCTGTCAACAAATTACTGATGAGAAAAGATTGAAGCTGAGGACATATCTGCATGTGACAACCTGATTTAATGTTGAAGGTATCAAGGCAGAGCATAAGAATATCCACAGTGGGTTCAACCAAAGAACCACCTAAGATGTTATCTGAAGTTGGCCAAAAATGGATAACACTTTTGGGTAAATAATGGACAATACTATAACTAATGAAATCATAGTTAAAGTAGTAGTTAATGAATTTCTAGCAATCTGCAGTTCATGTATTTCCCTAATCATGGAAACTTTCTCTGTTCTTAATGGGTATCTATGTCTTGTCCTTTTATTACTCTATTAAATACTTATGGGAAACCACTTTGGCATCCATGACATGCTGTGTCAGTAAGTGATTTAACTGTACTTTCAGAGAAGAATATCTCATTTCATTAATTTTCAACATACTGCCATAGCTTATCATTTGATGTTCCCTAATTCTAAACAGACATATCTGTTGTAGCTTTATCACCTCCAGTTGTATCTTTGCTATGTGCTTTTAATTATGCTGTAGCTTGATTAACAAAATTCACTGCAAAGGTTGTCAGTATAACATTTTTCATGGTGTTGGTAACAGAGTAGACTCCAGATATATACATTCTCCATATACAGGGATGCATATTAATTGTCATCAGACAGTATCAACAGGACAGCATCCCACTGATGAGCAGCAGAGGACAAGGAAAAACTGGAAAAATCACTGTTTTAATGTCATCTGGAAAGTGGTTTACATTTCTGCACTACAGAAACATCATGGAAGTAGGAAATGCATGCAAATAGCGTCGTAACTGAGAACTGAAGCTGAACTCCATTCCAAACTAATTGTATACATTTCCCACTTCCATGATATGGGCATTCACCTAATTCAAGCTGTCCTAAGGTTCAGAAAGGATCTGACAATATTTGCGTGGCTGAATTTACTGGATAGATTTTCAGACAATTGTACTTTGGAAGAGAAATAGTGGTATTGCAGGATATTAATGCAGGTAGTTGAACTGGGATTTCACTGAATTAATTGTTTGTGTTTTTTATATGGCTTGTTTTATGCTGGCAAGAGTTCTTGCATTGAGGGAAAACCAAAATACAATCAGTTCCTAGTCACACTTTTATGCTATTGATTTTATAGACTTCTGTCACATCCTTCCTTGGGCGTCCTTTTTTCAAGTTGAAAAACTGTAGTCTGATTATCTGTTTTGTGTACAAAAACTATTCCACATGTTTGATCTCCCATATTTCTCTTCCTTGAAATTTTCCAGTTCTTGTATTTGGGCCCAACGTGGCACACAGCATTCAAGCTATCTGCCACCATGTGTTTATTCATAATAATGAAACAAGGATGACTTGCACTTTGTTCTTGCAGTCCTTTTTAGTAGATCCAAAAGGTAATTTACTTTTACAAGTCTCTTCCTGATTAGCAAACTTACACTTTCCCCTTGCCATTATCTGACTAGCTGTATCTAAGATCAGTGGTAGGTATCAGTGATTTATGTAGAACCTCAAACAGAATTGATCACAATTTCATATTTCCCATTAGCAGCCTCTAGGACTTTGGTGGCATTATGCAAGTGGTAAGAGCTTCTTAATCATATCTTGTTTTAAATGACAATTGCTTTGTCAGAAGTACTAACTATATGAAATACAAAAGACATCTTGCTAGTTTCCCAATTCCCACAGTTGTCTTCTATAAAGAAAAAACTAGATTAATATATGATTGTTGAGTAAATGCCTCATTTTAAACATATTGTACCTTTTAAGATCCATTTTCTGTATGATTCTCTCCATGGTTTTGGGTGGAAAAAAGTCCTAATTCTAGATGAGTTCCATGAGAAGAATGATTTCAAGAGGAGTTTGCTCTGAGGTTTTGAAATCATTTGGATCTGAAGCTCCCAGTGAGACTGAAAAGGGTAAAGTTGAAACTGTGTGGACTCAAATAAAGAAAAAATGCACAGATAAAGTCTCCATGAGAGCAACCTCTTGAGTTTCAATGAAATCTAGTGACAATGAGCTCAGATAGTTTCCAAGTCCCCAGTGCTTTGCCTGCAGCACAAAATTACCAACTCTATTTTCATTCTTACCTCGACTTGGTTTTCATGGTTCATTGTGCAAGAATGAACAATGATTTCTTTTGTCAGTCATCCAACTGAAAATTGTTTTGCTTATTATTCAATATAAATTGTTCCTCTGCTAAAACATAAGATATCAGCATGTGAGGATTTATTACCCAATTTTACCTCTCACAATTCTAAAACATGAGAACAGTACTTGCTGCTTCAGTAGAGAATGAGAAACATGGTAAAAGGGGGAAATGTAGGTTTCTGTACTGTACAGAGACAGTATTAAATAGCTCCAAAATTTGCTATAGTTAATATCATTAACTCTGGAAATCCATTGCTTTGGAAGTGGATTATGGAAAAATGCCATCTTCATATTGAATATGGAAGGATTAGTTTTCAAAGTGTTGTGGTGAAATAGCAGGCAACATCCTTTTGACTCAGAATCCTTTGAATAGGAAATTCCTAATATAGGACTGGAAAAGGTACAGCTGAAGTTATGCAGACTGAACATAGTATATGACATCTGAGTGAAGAATGACCTCTGAGTTACAACTAAGTCTGGCAATCCAGCTCTAGGAATTTAGAAAGGTAGTGGTCTTAAGTTTTCTCTTTACACATTCCATAACTAAAATCAAATTATTCTTGATCGCTTATGTGGACAACTGAGAGTTTGATCTGAACCTGGTAAATTTAAAGACCTTTAGTTATAGTGAGGTTGCCTTTTGCCTTGAGCAGGCCCAGAGGGTATAATTATCATGCAGTAGAAGTAGATACCTTACCATTGCTATGGAACTCCTTAAGTTATAGCTGTATCATCTCTGTGGTGTGGCCACAATGAGAGATTAACACTTCTCTGACAAAAAAATCCAATAAGAGCTAAAACCACTAAACAAATTAGCTGTTTGTAATCTATTGAATGTATCAATGGAAGAGGTATTTTGGCCTGAGTTGTACGAGACAGAAGAAGGAAACTGGTCTTATTTTCAAATATTTTTTGTATATTTTGCATTAAACAGTTACTTGATAGACATCATAAACTATTATTGAAGAATAGTCAAAAACCAGAACTGTTTGATTGAAATCTCCTGTTGCTAAGCTGTAGAATAAAGACTTCCTCTTCTGTATTTTCTTTCCAACCAATGTGTTTTGAAGTTTTTTTCTTAACATTGAGACAGGTTCAGCAGAAAGAGTAGAAGTTATATTTTTATCCAGTTCATAGTTCAAAGAGCAAACAATTTAGACTCCTCTGGAACTGCATGGAAGGGCGACTATGGAGTTTGAGCAAAGAACCTGTTTTAAGTTAAGGCGTTCTCACTTTGTTGTCTGTGCTGCCTGTCAGGAACCAATTGAAAAGGGTTTTTTCAGAAAGAGTAATTTTGGGTTGGTTGTGGAAAACCTCTGTACGTTTGGATTGTCTTTGGAAATTTACTGGGGGACTAGTTTTCAGCTGACCACTGTCATAAATGCTTTCTCTTGGAAGGTGCCACTACTCAGAATAGCACAAACTGGTGCACAGAGAAAAACCACACTGGAAGATGTCATGTGGGTGTTTGGGCTCAAAGTATACAAAGTATACAAAAAATACACAGAACTGAATGCTAGAGAAATTTTCACAGCAGTAAAAATCACTGATGTTATAAGCTCCATGTTTAAATTTTTAGGAAGACATGTCTGTTTCAGGGAGCAGCAAGAACAGGTTCCCTTCAAGGGGGAGGACAAGTCAGGAGTCAAAAGTGACCTTCACAGAGGCAGGGTCCTCAGCAGTTAGGCACTGTCCTTCAAGGTCTGAACAGGATCAGGCTGGTAATAGTGGCAGCCTTCACCAGGACAAAACTTGTGGATGCCCTTGGGGTTCGGGTTCTGACATAAGCATACTATAATCTGAGGAAAGCTGCCATGAGTCTAAATCTTACTAGTTTTGCTTTCTGTTTATTTATTGTGGTATTAGTTTAACTTCAAGCCAGTGATGAAACATCTAAAAACTGATGACAATTTATATTTGGATCCAAATGCTCTTATCACTATGGGCTGATTACTTGAAAACAGACTGGAATTTTGTGCTTTGTTGCATCTCTTCGAAGCAAATTCAACCCATGTGTCCTCAGGCAGGTTTGCAAATGGATGTCACTTGAAGGATTCTTGGTTTCAGTGGCAACAATTCATGGTATCAGAGGATGCCAAAAGCAGTACCCAATCATTCTTATTTAAGTTGCATATTTCATCACTGTGAATTTGTAAAAGAAAACAATTCCCAATACTTCTGCAGCTCTTGAACTGAGATTATTTGTACCCCATCTGCTGAGTCCAAAGCAATAATTAACTAAGCACACTATTTCCTGAGCAACAGATAATGCTGGCAGAAACAAAAAGGTTGTTTGGCATGACTAAAGGTATCTTTTAGCAGAGATATATTATCAAGGCCTTGATTTCCTATAATCAGTAAAATTCTAAAGTGCCATAGGTGTTTTGGCTTGATTTCTCTGGTTAGGAAACACCACTGTAAAGACAGCATATTACTGCATAGGTCTCGTTATATAAACTGTAGATATTAAACTGAAACAGATGTGTTGATTTCAGTTTGGCTCAAAACACACACAAGAAACTAATGTTTGCCAAATGGAAAAGGATAAAAAGCAGTTGATAAAATGTTATTTTCATGCATCTGAGATAATTACAACCAGTAGGCAGTGAAACAAAATTAAAATCTATAAAGAATAAGCTGGTAGTATCTGCCAGTAGATGCTATGGAGGGAGGTAAAATCCTTGTCAGAGAACCAAGGCAGTAGACAAGTACAATTATATAAGGAAAAATTGCATTTTCTATATGGCTCGTGACATAAGGTTTAATAGTAATTTAGGATGACTTTCGTATCTACAGAAGGTATTAATGGTTGTAACATTAGCCTTCTTTTTCAACTCTATCCATAGTATTTCACTTAATGACCTTGTGCAGTGCTATGTCTCTCATAAGTAAATACTTCTCTTTCTAATTGGAATTTATTGCCTTTTAATTTGCAATTCTATGTTGTTATATGATGGGAGAAGTTTAATAAAAGGAGAGATTGATCAGTTTATTACTATACTAGTAGCAATTTTGTATACCTCCATCAAGTCTCCTGTTACTCTTGTTCTGTCTGGGTTAATCTCTCATCCGATATAAATCCCACTTTACCTCTATCTCTACTCTGAAATTCATCAATCTCTGCTTTATCTTTCTTGAGACTGCGTCAACTACAACTGAGCTCAATATTACGAGTCAGAATTGATCATTTTTATATGGTGCTATATATTTCCTATATTGTTTCTATCAATTTTAAAATGCAGTATTTTAAAGTAATTCTTAAAATGTGGCATTTTTCTTTAAGGCAAGAAGTCTCCTTAGAAGTTCCAGCACGCAGAGGTACATGCAAATTGAATTTTTATTTTGTCTTTTCAAGAATTCTTTTTCATAGCAACACTTTGTTTTCCTCAAGAGTTGAAAACTAATGAGCTCTGTCAAATTGGACAGCACAGTGTCTAGGAAGCTGTTAGAGGAAACACTGAATAGTTAGTGAGCTAAAACCACAGCCACAATTTGCTGTTGATGTTCCAAGGCAGGCAGTTACTGAGTTTATCTGCAAGATAACTCTTAAACAGAATATATTTAGCTAGTTAGATTCAATAACAGAGAATCACATTTATTCAATGGAGTGGGCAGAATTATATTTTGAATGATGGTCTAGGGAGAGTAATAGAGTGTGTGTTATCAGTTTAGAAGCAGCCATTTTTCTGAATTGGGGTTCTGAGTATACTCACTGTGATGTGGAAGCAAGTCAGTAAAGTATCTCAGTGTTTAAATAGGACTCAAAACCACCTGAGATTCTAAAGGAAATCAGTAGCAGATACGTTTGGAAAAAATTAACAAAGACTTACATGCATCTTAAAATGGATAGATATGGGCTTGGTGCTGCAGACAGATCTGCCTTTCTCCTGTGTGTTCTTCATTTGGAGTCCAGTACAAAATGTAGATCTGTATGTTAAGTTCTACTTCACCCTATGTCTTATACTGATTTCACATAGAAGGGCATGCCCTGCATGTACTAAATAAGCATAATGCTGGGTTTTTCTTTGCTCAGTGGGAACAGAATAATACAAGGGTGATTTTCGATTTACTGCTGTTCAGAAACTCGTGACTGAAAACTACTACGTGTTCAGTATTTATCCAAACAGGATGACACTATAAAGAGATGTTTTTTAGAACACTAATGTGTTCTGTCTCTGATGGCTGCTCTAGCCACATCTCTGAAGGGTTTGAAGGATTTTTTTTTTAGAGTTTTATGATGGATGTTTTCCAATAAGAGACATTTACATGAACAACTATAAATGTGTCAAGACAAATCTTACACTGAGTCCAATATGTAGTGTTACTGTTTCTTTCAGTGCTTGATCTACATTTTGACAATGACTACCTACTAAATCAATTATTTCACTTTGACCAAAATGTTATTTTATTGCTAATATTTGTTGTTCTATTATATTTCTCAATTTGTTCTGTCTTCTTTTCTAAATCAGTCTCAATATTAAAAAATAGGAAAAAATTATTACAGAATTTTTTTTGTTTGAATCAGCTGCAGACACAATTTTGTGCTAAGCAAACTGATATAATGATGAGACAATTCATTAATTGATGGTACTATAAAGCTTTCCATTCTTTATAATATTTAGTTCTGTTTAGTAAAAGCAACTTGTGAGCAGCTGATCATAAGAAAATGAATGATGCCTAAAAGCTATGTTGGAACAGTCATCCCACAGTCTCACATCTTTTTTATTTTTTTATTAGATCTATAATTAATCCTCACTTATACCAAATGTGTGTGACTCAGACACACTGACAGAGGGCTGATGACAAAACATGTTATTGTTGATGCTGTAAAAGATGCACTATGAGCATCTTCCAAGGTTTGGAGAGCACCCCCTTGTTCAAGCTGTTTACTCAGTAATCACAAAATCACAAGAACTGTCTCAATGCACTCTTCAAAGCAATCTTTTTCTTAAAAAAAAATATTTTTAGGATTAATACAGTCCTTGATGAAATTCCAGGAATACTTCTTTCCCTATTTGCTGGATATTTTTTCTATATTTAGGCCATTGGTAAGAGTAGATAGCTCAGGTAAAGTAGCTGATCAGCCAGGCTTCACGTCTCTATTTGCATCCCTGAAGCCCTGGAGGACAGAAAAGTCTTTTAATTGGTGACTCAACCTCAGTAGGAACCTGCTTTTAGGAAATGAGGCCTAGACTGTTCCCTTCACACCGGGCACACTTGCTCTGGTTGCCATGGTAATCTGCTGGAGCATGCTAGGTCCAATGATGTGGAAAACAAGATGGCTTCCTCATTTGTTTAGCCTTAAGGAAAATTACAGATATTAACAAATCATTACAGGGCTAACAGACACTCTGAAGACCTGACCTAAATAAACAGCATCTTGTCAGATTGCTAATAGCTGCCCAAGTTTTGCCTCTGTGACTCTCATGAAAGTACTTAGTTAATGAAGGTTTTATTGCCCTAAATATTTGTTTCTCTCTACCTGCAAGTAAAATCCTGTACTCTGAATGTGAGGGTGGACCTCGTATTCAGCGAGGTGCATTTAATTTGTCAATCATTTGGAAAGATATTTAAATGTTAAGAAAACAACTGACACTTTTGTGCATACAAAGCCAAAACAATGGGTTGTTCTTGTCACTGTCTCCTGGGAAGGATTTTTTGTATTTCCCAGAAAGCTCTTCCCTGGTGCAGAGCGGCTGACACGCTTCTCGTGGTGGTAGGGTGAGGTCTCAGCCTCCTTGGCCTCTGCAGGGCTGTGGAGGGTGACGTGTCTCTCAGAGAGGAAACATTCCATATAAAGTTGGTGCTTTGAGGAGGGGGAAAGAGGAAAATTAAAAGCAGGCATGAAAAAAAGGCATAATAACGAATGAACCCATCTGTTAAAAATATAGGAGGAAGTGACAGCCAAAATCTGTAACTGCAGATACAATGGTGGTAGGCTCATGTGGGGGAACCGCAAGGTCAGTAGAAGAAAAGATTACGTCTTTCAAGTTTTTCCAGTTAAGTGGTCTGTAATTTCAAAGCAGCCGATTTGTTGGTGCCATCCATTTCCTCAGAGCCTGCTCCCTCTGGAATGAAAGATGAAGGTGAGGAATTTAACAAGTTGCTGAAAGGAATGTTTAAAAAAACCTTGTTTTGGTAAGCCTTCTGACATAGCACGTCTTTACTAAGGACTCCCAGTGTCCTCTTGGAATCTGAACAATAGAAGAAAGCAATTAACAGAGAAAACACATGGGACAAGTTTACTGCTTCCTTGATTGAATTGTGTCAGTGACAGATACACATATGAAGGCACATGCTCCCCCCTCTAGCTCTGTGCACTTAAGTACATAACTGGGGAAACTATTCATTTGGCTTCTTTGCTAGGTTTAAAATGCAATTGCTCTTGTTTACAGTTTAGCCCAGGTGTTTGGGAGGTTCTGGGTGGAAATGTCTGCATTGTAATCAATTTTCTAAACTGTAGAAAATACCAACACAGAGTGCTCCTTTTCACATCTAAAAGAGATGTCCAAGGACTGCAAGACCTAATTAAATGAGATGATCTCCCCACGAAAAAAATTAACCACGTTCTAATATCATCATACTTGTGCTGCGAATCTGAATTGTTCAGATTCTTATTAATTATTTCAACAGTGATTCTTTCCATCTCTATGAATTGTCTTGTTCTAAAATTCACCCTTGCAACTGAAATAACAGCATGAGTTTCAATTGTTTTTCAAAAAAACTTGCAATTTCAGCAATCAGAGCACACATGGGCTTAGCAGAGTGAACAGGAAACATGGTGGATCTGGACTTAATACAACCATCTAAATGTTGTTTATTCATTATGTTCTGGATGTTTTATTATATTATTATGATACAGTACAACTTACACCAGGTATATTACCTGCATACATAATTGCACTTGCACTTTTCCTTTCATATTGTGTATCAATTATGTAAATTTTAAAAAACAGCAGTGGGTGTTGTGACAGATTTCTTTTCTTAGAGTATCAAATTTACTTAGCTCAAATATCCAAGAGAAAATTTTGTGTTTGATTACATGCATTAGTTGTATCACTATTTCTATCCTAGAGGTCTTTAATTTTTTTTAATAAAACCCATCTTTTATGTATGTCTTACTTATCAGGTGTAGCTGTGATAACATTGCACTGTGATTCTCTCTGCTCTGACATTGCAGATGTAAAATTTCTGATATGCTTTATGAAGCATGATGTTAATGTGTCATCTTTAATGATGGACAAGATTTACAAATTGAGTAGAATAAGGAGAATTCTGGTTTGGTTATGGGTGGACTTAAACCAATTTGATATACTCAATTATCTAATCAGAGGTTTCGGTTTACAGCTGAAATGGATCCAAATATTGGCTGTTCATATGGAAAGCCACAAACATCCTGAGACAAATTCAAAAGTATTTTATAAAAATTCTGTCATATTTAAACCTTTGTCTTGGAAAGATACAACCCTTGACTCTGGATGTTCCTATGGAGCATTTGTCTTGTGTCACTAAGCATGTTAAAAGGTAATGTGAACATGTATGAAGAAGGAATTACTCCCTGCACAGTTTCAACTGTGAAAGCTTGGTTCTGATTCATTTAGGCATAACAAAAAGCTCTGGGTGCACTATTATTTTCATTTTAAATGATTTGTCTATCACAATATCATTGAATTCTCAAACCTTTTAGTTTTGAGAAAGCAAAATATTTGAATGGTATTCTCAGAGCTTCAACTGGCTAATGGATGAAAATCCATTAGTTCTTGCAAAAAGGTTGGTTATATATTAAAAAAAAAGAAAGAAAGAGAGATAATTTTAAAATGAATGGGGGAAAAATGAAGCCAAAGATAATGATATTAATAGAAGATAACAATTGAAAAAGTAATGTGATGATTTGAAAAATGTTTAGAAAATCATTCAACTACTGCTCATAAGGAGAGATGAAGTTGTTGGATATGACTTTGTGCTGTTATACTTTGTAAATCTTTCCTCTGTAATGAATCACCTCTTTAATTCTGGTACAGAGGAGGAGTAACACATTTTTCTCCTCTAATCACTCCATGTATTCATTCCTTAGTGCATTCTGGACTCTCCGGACACTTGGACCCTCAAGACTTCGTAGAACTGAGTACTGTGGAATGGGCTCTTGAAATTCTTGGATGGTTGTAGCTAGGATGACTGTCTGGAATGGACAAACCCATGCTACAAGTGTCTGATCTATGGACAATAGTCTTCAATTTGGGCCAACAGCTTTGTCCCTTCCCTAAAGTCCCTATTGTCATTTCTAGATTTTTTTTTTTTGTGATGGTAGATCCTATGCAAAGAAAATGTTATTTATATATTATAAATATAATATATAGATATATATATAAAAACACATGAATATATTATAAATATAAATATTATATCTTATAAAATATTATTTATATTGTGGAAAATATTTTTATATTCCTTGCATTTTTGGTTATGCAGTAGGTCATGGGAATCAGAAGTTTATTTAATGTCAGTTATCAAAAGGCTACCACGGCAACAATGATATGAAAAAAGAGGGGGAAAAACAGAGAGAAAGAAAAGAAAAAAGAGAAGAAAAATAAAGGAGGGTGGGAACTTATTCTGTATGAGAAACTGCCATTTTCTCTGCAATGCAGCAACAAGTGAAGGATGAAGTTACCTCATCACATGAGCATCCTTGGTGTGGGGGGTGGAGGGGAGAAATTAGTATGGAACCACTACTCAGAGCAGCCTAAGGCCTTTAAATGGTTGGGGATCCTTGTCCTCACTTATGCTTGGGCAGAAACAAATGAGATTTTCCACCATGGAGGGCAGGTGGTAGCAGAGTTTTGACTTAACAATCTACCATATCAGAGCCAGTCTCTATTTAAATCAAGGTGAAATTCAACATGGCTTCTCTACTGGTCTTTCTTTTCCTGTGTGTTGGGAAATTATTATCTTTTCCATGTCCATAAGTAGAGGTAGATACCACCTCTGCCTGTATTTAGGAAATTCAAATCTTTATTATTTCAGGCAAAGTAAACAGTAACAACTAGTTCCAATTGTAGTTCTTGTTATTATTGCCACACCACTATTATAAGATATTCATACCTTTCTGAAATGAGTCTTATCTTGAATTCTTCTGGTGCAGTTTCTGTCCCAGTGTGATTTTTATGTTATTATTTAAAACTTGAACATAATAGATGGGCCATTTCTGAACAAGTCAGAGAAAAATTCCATTCTCTTTTGTTTCCCTTTTGCTGCTTTTGCATTTCATTAAGAAGGAGATTTGAAAGGTGTCATTTGACATAAAAAGTCTTCACTAAGAGGCAGTGAACCTTAGACTGTTGGAGAAATAAATATTTCCTGGGCTATGTGTAATTCTGAACTTTGGAATATGATCCAGTCATTAAGAAATGCATTGCAGCTTAAAAACTCTAACCTCAGAGAGAGGGATAGAGTTGAAAGTAGTTGTGGAATTCTGGTGATGGTAATCCCTTTCTCTTCAAGGAATAACTGTGCAGACTTCATTTTACATTTGTGTCTTTTTAAACTTTTAATTCATGTTACTGAGCTTTTTCTCAGTCTTCACCCTTTCTCTTAAGAAATTATCCTCCCTTTCCATTATTTGCCTAATGCCATGGTTTGCAACAAAAGCAAACTACTTTTCTTCTTTTCCCTGGTTTTATCCTCTCCCCCTCTACAATTTATATTCATTTGGTCTCTGCCCATTATAATGGATGCATCACTTGCACTCACTGCTGAATGCCAACTGCATGTGGATATTAGCCACTCTTCTTCTGACCAAGCCTGTTTGTTACAGATCTTTTGGTATTTACTTTTTCTGCTGCCAGTAATTGTTTTCTGTGTACACAAACACAGATTATTCAAAATCCCTTCCTTCTCTCTCCAGAGACCAATCTTCATCATACGCTTTCATTTTCGTTATTACCTTCTCTCTCTCATTGTCTTGTTTCTAATTATGGTATATGTTAGTTGTGTTTTGATAGATGGTTGCCCAAAACACCAGAACAATGTTTAAATTGCCATGGTCAGACATCAGCTGCTTTTCCCTGAGAGTGCAATTCCTCCCCTTTTTAAAAGTATCCCCATATTTCTGCTCATCTTCATGTAAAAGGCTAATATATGCCTCATGGGTACTAACTACTGAATTCTATAAAGAAGTCTAAAGTTTTGTCAGAAGTGGTTAGAGCCACTACAACAGTCCAAAGAGGTTTTCTTCAGTGCAGGTCTTAGGGGACAACAACATCAATCCAGTCTGGAGTTAAGATCAGGAAGACTTTAATATTCAAGAGTGCAGAGATTGCCTTAGTTCTTGGTTGGGCTTTTCTTGTTGGTGTTGTTTTTTCTTTTCCTCTCTTCAGATTACTCTTGGAGACCAGTGAAAAATGTTTGCTGACACTTTCAGGAAAAACAGCTGGGGCCTACTTCCAGACACTAAGCTGAGTATAATCTAAATATCCTATAAATATTCATGTTAAATCAATCTGTTAAACTTGGGGTGCATCCCACAACCTTTGCATAGAACTTTAAAAAAAAAGTCAGACTGGCTCAGTGCTTGCCTGCGTAATACTGGGTTGATGCTGCAAGAAGGGAGCAAAAAACTGATTGCCTTGAATCATGAAGGAAAATTCTTTCTGGGTAGCCATGGAAGATCTACACTGCTGTCAAGCCAAATCAGGGAGTATGGAGATATGACTTGGAAATTGAAATTGTTCTCCTCGAAAACCTGCCTAGTCACAGGAATCTCCTTTTCAGCAAGAAATGGCCCAAAGGGAGTGATCAGTGTGAGTTGCTGATCTGGGAAAGTACAAAGTGTACTTTGATTTTTATCCTACTCTGTCCAAAGCCAAATGCTTTTCTGTATCTGTATTCTTCTACTTAAAACAAATCAAAAAGTTGCCACAGCTTTGCCTATTGGTGTCAGCCACTTTCTTTAGTTTCTTTTTCTGTCATGCACTCCCTTGGGTCACCTGTGTGCTCTGGCTTGTGAGATTCTGAGAGCTGAACTGTGCTTCTAACACTGACAGACAAATACAGACATGGACAGTTTGAGTCATGTAGAAACCTTATGGTGCATTCAAGTCATGCAGTCCATTGAAGATTGTTCTTTTTTAGTAGCTGCTAGTCCTTTCCCAAATAAAGATGAATAATTGTAAAATGCATTGCACTTTCTAGGTGTAGACTTTGCTTCTCTGGCTCCCTTCGGAGCAAATATTTGGAAACTCTGGTATGTGCTTATGTCTTTATTAGAGCTGCAATTCTAAGCTGTGTTGGAGGCAGTGATATAGTACAAATTTATTCAGAGCCAAATACGGAGGAAATTGTGCAAGCTAGTGAAATTTTGTACAGTAAGGTCATGATCTGTGCTTTGGCCATGTAGGAACTACAATTTTCTGAAAAAGTTATCAGAGAGAACTTGCAGGATTTGCAAACTGGGACCTGAAACATAGTGTTCTTGTGCAGTCTTAGAAGAAAAATAAGCCATGCACATTTTCAATCTGGCAAAAATTTGGCAATAATATTAGAACACTTGTCTCTATCAAAGCATTCAGAAACATTTTAAAGGAAACAAATCCAGCTAGCAGCATACTAAAGTTGATCTAAAGTAAAAAGCAAAATCCTACAAAATATACTTAGTCCCTAGTTATTGTCAAATAATTTATTCTACTATTACTAACTAATAATGGGTGGCAAAAGCCATATATATAATGCCTTAGGTTTGAATACTGTATCTAGGTGGATTTGAATTTTCAAAATCTTTGAATTTGGTTTCTTTTATTCATGGTTTCTATATATACTCCTATTATATATGCATGTATGTGGGCATTATAGATATATATATATACTCATGTATGTGTGTATGTATATTATAGTGAGGGAAAATATTTAAATAGGAAACTTATGGGTTTGTTTATCTCATCAAGAGAGGACTAAATAGAAGAAGTTTTGCTTTTGTTTTATTTTTTTTTCTAGAATCCTAATGAGTTGAATCTAATTTTTACAAATTCCAAGGCTAATCCAACATGCCAAAGCAGGGCTTGAGTTGATGAGCAATTTTTCTTTAGATTCATGTTCACCCTGGAAGGTTTAGCAGTGGAGTTTCCAGAAGTGCTAATGCATTTTGAGAAGCAGAAATCTTATTGAACTTGATTGGATTTATCAATACCCTACTAAGATGAGTGGTGTTTTACATCTGACTGTTTCATAGACAACCTCCTAGGAAAAATGGAAAACTGACTTAAAAAGGGATGCACTCCCTTCTACCAGGAATATGCCCCCACTGGAAGGGCTTCCTGTTGGTGTCTGCCAATGAGAACAAATAGGATCCAAAGGGCTGGTGTGAGAGGAGGCTGCTTTAGCTTTATATATGTAATTAGTTCTGCCTGAGAGCCACTTCTGAGAAAAGGAAAGGCATGTTATGGGTTAGAAAATAGTTTGTTTTGGGTAGAATGTCAGAAAGTGTGTATTGTTCAATATTCCTAGGGAGAGTAAGGATAGTGGACTAAGCTAATGGCTTCTTCTGTTAGAATGTGAAAGCTAGAGGTGAAAATAATATTAAAGTGGCTCCTGCTAATTTCTGAAATATGAAAGCCTGTTTAAGAGTGTTGCTTAGGAAAGAAGATTGATAGATCTCTTAGTGCTATATGTATTTATATTTAGAGGAGAAAAACCAGAAACTTCAGCAGTTAACTGACACAGCTACCAAAGAGCCGGTGGGAAAGAGGAAGACAGAAGAGTAGAAGTAGCTTGAACTGATGTTATTATGTGGGAAAAATTTAAAGCCTCAAAATGGGAAGGAAGTGTTATCACAGGAAGGAGGAAGTAACTGGCTGGTGCAGCTTTGCAAAGCTGGCTGTGAGATGGTCATGCTTTGTGGCTTAGGTAGTGCATACTAGTTGGTTTTACTTGGTTTTCCCTTCTCCCTTTATTAAAATATTGTTGTTGCCATTGATTAAAATTCACAATTGTGGATAATTATCTCACTGAGCACCAATCTTGTCATTTAAATTCCTCGGTGAGAGGCTAACCTTGGGTTTCACTGGGAACCCTAATTCATATTAGATCAGTCCCTGGCAGCCAAGTCAAAGGAGAACAGCTACACAGTGTGGCCAGCCTTACCTTGCCTGCTGCTCCTGGGCACAGCAGGCTCCTGAGGTAGGTATAGGGGGTGTGCTGAAGAGGCTGTGCCCCAGGAACATGGCAAAGCTGGCAGTGGGGCAGCTATGTGCACCTCAGGGTGGCAGAGGGGCAAAGACACTGTCCCACCTGCCTTTGAAAATGCAGCCCTTGGAAGGACTGTGGATTCTGTTACTTGCTCTCACTCTTGTGGAAAGTCTCCCTCACCAGGTGTGATGCTTCATCCTCAGAGACCTTCACACCCTTATGTTTGCTAAGTAGTGGAGATACCTGGGGAACCCGAGGCATGCTGTGATCTGTTCCAGATTTCTGCTCTACTGCCTGGAAATCAGAAACAAATGGAAATGAGAGATGCAGTTTTGTGCCTATAAAACATTGTGGGTGCAAATATAAAAGTGTAAAATTTTTCTAGGAACATTGAATTCTCTGCAAGGAAGACATTAAACTACTTGTGACAAGGTGAATGGACAGGACCCAGTTTGTCAGGAGTTAAAACTGCCTCAGTCAGCTGGAGGCTTACCAGCCACTAGCTATTAGGATAGTCATTTCCCCTCAGGAAATACTTGCTGGTGTATCAAGGGTAATTGCTAGCAGTCAGCTGTATCCCCAGAGGGTGGGTATATAAAATCATCAAGAAAAGACTGAACTGTTCCTAGTCGGAGGCAATAGCAACTGTGAGAGAGTGAGTGAGTGTGTGTGTGTGTGTGTGTGTGTGGTGGTTGTTTATTTTAATGAAGAATCTTAATGTAACATAGGCTTTTGTTTCAGTTTTAACCCTGGTTAAACTCCTTTTTGGGTTTCTGCTGAAACTTGAATTTTACAGACTTCTTATCTGAGGCCACCACTTGCAACACTGGCTGGTTTGTCACAAGCATTCTTCAAAACAGAGTAAATAATTACAGCTTCCTGAATGTCTTGGTGTCACTATGTGGTTTTTTTCTAAAATACTTGAAATGGAATCCCTAAGTGACCTTCACTTAGTTATGCTCCTGCCAATCTTACCTCTCACAAGAGGAGTAAAACCCCCTTGCTTTCCTGAGTTTTAGTTAAATTGTCTGTGAAGCAAGTAGATCAAGTAATGTCTAGTGGTTACCCTTTAAAGTTCATTCTAAAATTTACAGCATTATAAAGATGAAAAACAAGTGAAAGTTATAGAAGCACTTGTGCAGTCAGTTTAAAGATTTGCACACTCTCCTGCCTAGGCAGAGGTCTCCCTGGAATATCGCATCCATCAGTGTTAGCCTGTCAATTAAACTACTCTTTGCCTCCATACTTTCTGCAGTAATAAATGTCCCAGTAGTGCAAAGAAAGTCAGACACTCAAAATAGGTCATCCTACCTGATCCTTATCTCTTCATTTGAACATATTCCCACATAAGCAGGCTTTTAGTCATGCTTCCTGGGCTTTTTCTCTGCTGTCCAAAAGAATCCTCCAGACAGCAAGTTGTTCCTTGGCTGTTACCTCACATGGAAGCTCTCCCGGCCTCTCTGTCTTCTCTTGCTCCCTCCTCCCCACTCTCATATCTGTTTGCCTGTGTGTTTGAGTAGGATCCACTGCCTGCTTGCCAATGGAGTGAATTTGTCAAACATTGAAGTGAGCTTAACCTGAATGAGAAATTAGGTGCCTCTGGGATGCAGTCAACACTTGCATGCTCTCTGAAATGAATAGTAAAACCTGTCATGATCAGGTTATGAACTAACCACAGACTAACATGGTTTTTGAACTAGAGTAAATATCAAATATGTAGTAGATTTAAGAGAGTTCATGAGCCATTTCCTAGTAAGTCACAATTGGGAAAAAAGGAATAAATTGATGAATAATCTATTCACAGTGCAGATGTTTCACAGAAGCAGTTTCTCAGCAGAAAATTAGATAGGATTCAGGAGTAAACCATCATTATTTACTCTGGTCTTTCTTTCTTGTTCTCACTTCCTGAGATGAGGGAAAATATCTCGTTTCAGAGTGCTGTGGTTGTCTTAGGAGTAGTGAAGTCTTCTCCAAACATCTTCAAATACTCAGTTTATAATGAAATCTTAAACCTTTGCATGTACATGGAAGTATGTCAGCTTCATTGTACTAATTTCTAGAACTCAGCAAACCATGAAGCTGAATTCTGGAAGAGTTCTTGATTATAAAGTTAAGACCCGCAAACTAGTAATAGCACCTCCAACACCACCCTTTCCCAAACCAATGGGGAAGGAAATGCCTTCACATCCAAGCTGTTCAGATGATGCTAGTTTTTCCTTTGCTTAGTCTACTCTTCCTGGGACACTTTGTAGAATGCTCGGAGGAAGCCTGAGGAAGGCACATGATTTCTTTGCCTGGGTAATTTCCAAAACACTGTGTTGAAACTCTTAGTTCATTGCCTTGTTGCCCTTTGTGAGTGGATGAGATCTATTGATGGGAAGAGATGAATTCTCTCTGCAACAGTGCAAACCTTTGTGAAAATGGATCCCCTTATAAATGGCCCAATCCTCTCCCTGAAAAACAGATGCCAGAAGCAGTTGTGGGACATTATGTTTCAGTTCTAGAGACTTCCAGTTCTAAGAATAAAGTGAAGGAGTCATTATTTATCTAAACAAGGCCTTTATGCTACGGTTCAGTGGCTGCTGGACAGCCGTGTGATCTGTCTTGTGTAATGCCCTACCCCCTCCTCTGCCCGTTTGGAAAAGAGAAAAAAGGACTTGTACTAGCTCAGAACATGCTCACACATCTCACTGTCTATTGTGCTCTGTCCATGACGGTCCATTGGGATTAGACACACGTGGTGCTGGGCAGCCTCTCAGCGCCGACCCGACCCGCAGAGCAGAGCTGAGAGCGCTCTGTGTTGGGAAGGGAACCAGTGTGTCACCGACTGTGTGGGATGTGTTTACATGGATGGACGTGGTGTGCGCCTTCTCCTCAGCAACACTGAGCTCCCATCACAAAGCCCCTCCCTCCGAGGGAACAGGGGGTTTGGAAACCACAGTCTTTTATCTTTTGTGATGGATTTTTTTCATGCTGCTTCTCAAAATAACGCCTTGTATTTCTGTGGCTGTGGGTAAATGAAGTGAGATACAGATTCCTGATCTTTCCCTGCTCCTGTAGGAAGCTGCATTTTAAATACAGAAGGAAGGAGGCAGCTGGCTGGACGTATACTTTCTCTGTGTTACCAAGTCTGTCAAAGTTCCTGTGTATATGAGGCAACTGACTTCTCTCAGGAGCCAAACGGTCAAAGAAGTTACATTTTACAAAATAATATGATTTTTTCAAAAGTGACTTAGGCACTTCAGAGTCAAGATCTCTTTATTTGATAGTAGGGCTGGGGTTTATCTATTCAGGGAGGCAATACAGCTTTGCTGCCTTTGGTGTTGACCTCCTGTTATGTACACAGCCCAACACAAAAGCTCCTCTTGTACTTCTGAAAATGTCACCCAAAGCACACAGTGCTCTGGAAACCACATTTTGTACAGGGCTAGTCCGGGATCAGTGAGCACAAACTTGCAAAGAGCAGACAGACCCTGCTCTGCCCTCAAGGGAGGGCAGTGTGAAAGGGCAAATAATCAGGAGCCACTTGCTCCTTCATTATATAGTGCAACAATCTGAGCACTGAGACTTTCGAAATCATGAGAAGTTAGGTGGTCTCATTCTGCACATGGGAGAGGATGTGGATTCTTATCTGGGCCCAGGTTAATGGGCATTGCAATGAAGCAGGAGCTCAGCATCCCCATTTACTGGCCAAACTTGTATTGTGCAGGTGTTATGACCAGGCAGACCACTGGTACTGTAGAACAACAGTGACCAGCCTGAGGTGACCATGGCACATTTCCTGCTGTGTGCTACATCAGCTGGACACAGGTTGCATGCTCAGAAGTATAAAAATTCTGTTGGCTGCTCTGAGGCTTCTTGAGCAATGACCAGGTTCCAGTGTGTGGCAATGGCCCAACACAAGGTAATAAAATAATGTGTCCATTAAGACATACCTTACATAATATCCAAGTACTTGTTTTAGAACACTCACATTGCAGCCTACTATACTGCACTGTATTATACTATACTATACTGTACTATACTATACAGCAAAAAATGCTTAGAATGTGATGGTTCATTACAACAGAATGAGTCCAGGGAATCACTCATTCTTAATACTTTTTTTGCTCTATAATTGTGATGTTATCAACAGAAGAAGAGAACAATTCAGCAAAACCCTTAAAAATTTCAAAGTTGTTCCCATGGAAAAGAGCTCAATTTTTCTTTCAAGATTTTCTTGGCAACCCATGCTTATGATATTTTTAATTAGTATTCTAATGTAAAATGTACTAGTTACAGTGTTTTGATTTTCAAAGTATTGGTAAATAAGACAACCCATATAATGTTTTTAATCTCTCCTTTATGATTAGAATCACAAGAATTACACAAGAATTTATTGAAATGGAAAAATGCTGGCCATGCCAATACTATCTCATGAGTATTCTAGCCTATATTTAGCATTAAAAAATGGATACTTTTTAATTTGATAATAGAAAAATTTCTAATGGTCTCAGTTTTGTGGACTACCTATTTTACCTTTTTCCCCACTGAATCGTTTTGAAACATGGAAAAGCTTTAATGCTTATATACAGATTCTGTTTCCACTGCTTTACTACTTCTTGAAGAGTGCTAAAGTTAGCTTCTTTACCTTAATTTTCCTACTGCAAGATTCATTTTGTAGAATCATGAGTAATCATATTAATAACATGCCTTAATTTCCAGTAAAAATTTTGGTCACAATTGCAGACTTCAAAAATCAGTGTTTTAGCTTGGTCTTATTTCCTGATATTCATATTTTTTCTCTTCCTTTCATCCACTCTGCTTTTGGTGTCAAAGTATATAATATTTTTTGAAGGTGAAGGATTAATTCAAACTCAACAAAAATAAGAAAACATGACACAAATACATACAGAGTGAAATCCAGTCCGTGGTTGGAATGGTGCAGCATTTATGTAGAAGTCCCAAAGAATGTAGGGTGTATTTTGGACATTTCTGGGTGTCAGAAAACTTCTGGTAGTTTCCATTACTGTATTAGATGTCTTTGTTTGGACATTTGGACATGAAAGTGAAATCTGTTATTTATTAAAAAACTCTGTCTATACATCCAACCTTTTTTACTTACATATTCATTTTACTACATAACCACCTCCAGTGAATTTGACTTATAACTTATTTTTGTATGGGTTTGGGTTATTTTTAATAAACATTTTTTTAAGAAAAGGTACAATTATATCAATCACAGTGCAGGTATGTTAGGTGCCCCTCTGAGCAGGAAGCCTAATAAGAAAAATGAGAACCAGACACTTCTAGCAATTCCTGGTGCTTATCTCACCTTGTCTCAGGTAGCAGACATCATCCAGCGCAGCAGCACAGAGAGACTCTGCCAGAACTGCTCTGTTCCCCTCTTGCAAATGTCATGCAGTGGAGAGTTTAAAGACAGAATTGTAGAAAGGAGAAAAGAATGAGGGATGCACAAAAAATATGAAAAAAGAGGGTATCCTAGCCTAAGAACTAAAATCTCACTTGGCCTTTCTTTTAATACAGTCCATGTAAGAGCTTCCATTCATTCAGGTACACAGTTTAAGCACACTGTTTGGGCACACTGTTCAAGCTAGAGGGACCCACTTCCAGATTCCATGAAGTCATGATATCTCCAAAATATCTCCAACTGGGCACTTATTTTGCTCTTATTCTTAGATTTGCATTTAATTAGACGCTTCTGGTGGTGTGTTTTAAAGCAGGACTTGTTTTAGGTAGAACAATATTCTCAAGGGCAATTAACACCATTAGTCCTCTTCTAACTCTGGCTCCTTCACCTGGCCTCCTGCAATGGTTATAAAGTTTAGACAGGGAAGAAAAGCAGTCACACACGAGAAATAACGCAAGTGTAATCCTTAGTGAAAAATCTATTTGTACACAATGCCTATTCTCCTTGCATGCCTCTCTGGTATATCAGTATAACAGTATATCACTATGTAGCATCCAGGAAAGCTAAACTGCGTCATTCATGCACAGGAGAAATGCAGTCCTGGCAGAAACAAGCAATCTAAAGTGCTTGTGTACCTATGTAGTCAAATAGTACAAAATCTTGTTTCTCCGCAGTAATTTGAGTGAAGAAGGGTTCAACGCTATATGCAAATACATTCAGAGTATATGATCCTGTTTAGATAGAAGTAGTGAGTAAAAATTATGTTATTTCTGGTTTAGACATCAAAACAAGATTTCTTCTGAGCATTAGGCAGTTGGCAGCTATTCCAATAATTTCTAATTTGGTTATATTCTCACAAGATAACATACCCTGCTTTCATACAGCACATTTTCTTTAGAGTTGTCCAAAATTGGCATTGCTCATTAAAATAAAGTAAGGGTAGAGAGGGCAGTAGAGTGATGGGGTGCAGTGGCAAATATGAGCCAAAATAAATTATAAAATATCTTCTACTCTTTGAGTTTATGAAATATTACATTGGCATTTCAGTTCCCAGCATCCCATCCAGTTCCCACCTTCCTAGACTCATATGGGCACACACTACCTTCATACCGTTTTCCTTGACCATGCCAGGTTAAGATCAGCAGCAGAAGGAAATTTCTGCTTCATGCTGCAGAGTCTTCATGACCACCATGGAACGCTGACCAGAGCTAGTATGGGATTGTCCGCAAAGGTGAGTAATGACACCAGGAACATGAAAGGCCTGGTCTGTTTCAGTAAGAAGTGTAATTGATCACAAATGCTGTTCATTAAAGGCATATGTAAAACAATAAAATTGCTTTGATGATAACTCTAGCTACAGCTGTTATAGTTCTGGGTGCATCTGCTGATCTCCTGAGTCTTTTTCCTGGTGTAGACTGATTCTGTGTGCCAGTGGAGACCAAGTGTTTGATTATGGTAACTCTTCTCAAGATAGGTGCTTTCATGCAGTTTAACAGGAATGTTTTGTATAAATATCTGCAATTGGATAGGGAGAGAAAGTGTTAGAGATATTTGGGAAAAAAAAGCTGTTTATTAATAACAGTCATTAAAATGCACTTTTCAGACCAAAAAAAAATAAATCAGAATCTCAAGTGCATAGATTAATCTTCTGTGCATTTCTTACTAGGTGAATAGCACCATCTTGACTGCAGTGAACAGCTGTGTACTCTGGTATGGAGCAATCTCTTGTTCAAATTAAAAATTTCAGGATTTGACCTCAGGAGAGTTTTTCTTGTCTGAGGACTTTGAGATCTGATTAAGAAAGGCCAATAATTTGTCAATAAATCGTCATCTTTCATCAAATAATGTGTTTGATAAATCAGTTACTCTTGTATTCAATCAACTTTTTTAGGCTGCTCATAAAATGTGATACTTGCCACAGAAAACATTTGTCAAACAAACATTGCTGATAGATTTCTGCAACATTCACTCATGTCTAGTTTACAGGTTTGCCTTACAAAGTTCCTTCCATTACTTACAGACCTGTCTTCCTCCTGCATGCTCCACTCCTCTCCCCCCATAGTGCAGCAAGAGGAATAAATATTTTCCTTGTCATCACTTCAATGTTTCTTCACAAAGATTTGGAAGAAGAGGAAATAAGAAGCAAGGGCAAAGATCAGAACTTTTTATCTTTTGTTGCAGTACTTCCTTCTAAAAACACCACAATTTTAAACATAAATTTATTTATGACTTCAAGAGCCATTGGAGATACTGGTGGAAATGGAGAATCAGTTAAACTCCATTATAAATTTGTAGTTAGAGTAGTTATATGTTACAGTATTGTGATTTGATCATATGTCTGGGAGAGGTTTACTATAAGGAGGAGACTCAGGAAAATTAGCACGTCTGATTTGCCTGTGGGGATGGGTCAGGCAAAGTATGGGTTGTAGGGCACCGGCTGTTAACAGGAGCTTGACAGAGTCTAAGGAAAGAAGATCAGTCTCACAAAACAGAGCTCTGCTTCCAGAGGGCTGATTTTGCTGAAGAGATCTGAAATATTCCTTGTAACTTCAGGAGGCTGAATTTTGAGAGAAGGTGCTCTCTGTGTGCGTCCGTGTGTGCGGAGGTGGTGATGTGGGGGAGGTGAAAGTCTTTGTGAATTCATTGTTCCTACATGCTGTGCAAAAAACCTGAAGGTCCCTACTTCTTAGAGTTTTCCATCACAGAACTGACACATTTGTCATCACTTAGTTTTGTCTTACAGACCACGTGGAAAAGAGACCTTCACCTGTCCACTAGGAGTCCTAATTTTAGTGGGAGTATAAATTGTCTGTGGTATTTTATCCAGAGTTTTTGCCTAAAGGGCCACAGCTGACTCCTCAGACAGGCTGTCTGACACCAGCCATTTCTGCTGGAATCTGAGGTAAGCAGAGGTTGGTATGTATCCATACCAAGAAAGACACAGGTCCAGTCTGTGGGTGCAGTCAAACCCAGCCACTCAGAGTCAGTGAGTGGTACGGTTTCCTTTGGTGGTATAGGTGTACACTCACATTAGCTTCTGAAGAATGTCTTTAAAATGTAATAAAGACATCTGCTTTCTTTGAGTGCCTGTGTCCTTAGAAAAGGATCTTCATTAGGAGGAAGGAACATGATCTTGTACTGGCTTACATATTTAGCCCAGCTTCCTGAGTAAATTAGCTTATCAAATTATGTTGTCTGCTCTGTCTGTCACTTTCCCTTTAGCTTCCTCCCAACAGCCCACACCTTTCATGCCCAGTAGGTGTGAAACCCATTCATCAGCTTAGGAAATATTGATATCAGAAGGATAAAAAATATCATCCTGGGTAAATGGCATGAAATGGCTAGGTGGAAACCATAATGAACGTTCTGGAGAGAAACCCTGCTGGGATTCAGTCCGTTTCCTATTCTGAGAGGGGGCATCTAAGTGGCCAGTCAATATATATGCTGACTGGCTGAGCCCTGCAGCATAGCTCTGAGCCAGACTGCTGCATAATGCTTTGTGTGGGGCAGGACAAACGAGGAGAGCAGTATATCAAAGATTATTTTTTTGGGAAATGCAAGGCACTGGAGAGAATTAGAGAATTAATAATTTAATTTAGAAAAGAGAGAATTAGAGACACACAGACTTCAAGTTTCATTATGAAGAGAACAACATGTTTTTAAAGAAGCAAAAATTGTGTGTTGTGCATCATCCTGTTTATGGCTGCTGCTGTTGCACGCAGCCCTCCCACAGGAATGGCTACTTGCAGGGTATATTTAGATTACAGGGATCAGATTCCACTACACCACTCTACAGTACAGGTCAAAACTGTCCTGCTTGTTTCCATTTTCAGCAGAAATATTAAACATTTCATATGTGAATGCATAAATTCTTTATTTTTAACTAAGGATATAAACAGTAATATCTCTTCCCAATAACTTTTTTTTTTTTTTTTTTTGGTGTGTGTAAAACTAACTGCCCTTTAATTCAGTGTTACAAGAACTGACTTTTTTCATGGGATCAAAGCCATACAGCCTTAATGGTGACTGGACTATCTCTGTACTGTCAATATAAACTCCAGCCTTGACTTCAGATACCTCTCACCATTAAATATCTTACATGGTTTACAAATTCTGCTTGTTTAATTGGGTCTTCAGATGCAAAAATTTCTAAGAGTCTACAAAGTCTAGTAATTAGCTTTGCTCAACAGAGTGTTGGGACAATCCTCACTGCAAGTTTTGACCATCAGGCATTATCAGAGATTTACTGTGGTAATAAATCTTCCTTCACAAGCTGCTCAGAAAGTGAGTTTCCAGTGATAGTCAACTCCTACAACTGGGTTTAAAATTCTGGACGATATGTCTGTAGTTGATTAACATTTTCCCATAGTCTTGTAGGGAGACTCTGAAGATTAAATTCCTGGGACTACTTTGTGTTTTGAAGGAACTATACTGAAAATCATTGGAAGGACAACTGGCTGGTCTGAGGAGCTCATCAGGAGCAAATGTTGCAAACAGAACACGGTATCTCAGAGCAGGAAGGTCTCTGAGGAGTGGTTCACCTCCCAAGCCTCATCTCAGATGTGTAAGCATTAGAAATCCCTGGTTTTCCGTGGGTGTAGGACACTGGCAACCTAGACTGCAGAGAAGATATCAAGCAGCACAACAGTGACAGGCTTCTGGAGGCACTTGTTTGCTCTACACTCTGGCAATGAAGATGTAGGATGGTTCTTCAAGCTGCCACGGGTTTCCTGCATCTTGCAGATTTTGATAGTTAGATGAGGGATGTCTTCCTGCTATGCCCCTTGGGGAGTTTCTGAACTTTGGGTTGTGACTGGAATTATTGCTACTAAAGGCACTGCATCTAGGGATGAGGGCAAATCTAACATGCAGCAGTGACTCCCAGTGGTCTTGGACAGCCTGGAGCAGGCAGCAGTGCTTAAAGACCAGTGGTGGCCAGCTGTGGGCTCTGGGTTGAATTTTTTTCAAAGGCAGCTCATGTATAGCAGCTCCACTGTGAAATGGACTGGAATTCCTATGCCAGTCAGCAACACCAACACCTGCATCCAGAGGGTTACTTGGATTTGCAGAACATCACCTAGCCAATTGTTAGGCAGGCAGTAGTGAAAAAGAGCTGGAGCTCGATTAGCACTGAGTCATGCCAGCTGAGACATGCTGGCTTTTCTTTTGCCTGGATTCGCTAGTTCTCTTGGCTCCCACAGCCTTGTCTAGAGGATTTAACACATCCTGAACCTGTGCAATAAGTGGCATTAGTTTTATTTTAACTGTGGCAACCTAAAATGTGGGCATGTAGTCTGTTATTCAGCAGTTGATGGAAAAGCATCTGATTCACATGCAGCATCTGACTCATCTTGTGTGTCTTGGGCACCTGTCCTAAGACACACAGGGTTACCTGTGTGTTGCCTGTTACCTCTACCATGCCAAATGAAGCTGAAATTAGAAAATAATATAAATCCAACTGAAGCCAATGAGTGTAAAATGACTGAAAACGTTGGTGATGCTCTTTGCCATGGCTTGTGCTAGTGTCTTTAGTGGCTGTGATGAGACATAGTGATGAAACTTATTTTCTCCATGATTGATAGAAGTCTAGCCAAATGCCAAATGATACTGCTATCTTGCGTGGTGGCTGAGGCGAATGCTGAAATCTTGGTCAGGAAAAGCAACCCACACAGGATCAAGAAAGAGACTTCATACATTGAGGACCATCTGGTGGATGCTGTATCAGTGTTTTGAACTACAGTTCAGTCTTATACCACATTTCTGAGATGTAACATAAGATTGGTAATTATTCAGGAGGGGAAATGTGAATACAGGCTGCCCTTACTTCACCAAATGCTTTCCTGTCTATAATGAACTGTCACTGAGATTTTTGTACATGTGTAGATGTCCTCAGAGGTTTGTAAAAAAAATGTCTCTTTGTTCCAGCTCAGTCAATTGTGGAGACTGTGTGTGGAATGAGTATGACTCCAGTTAGGGTGGTTCCCAGACCCAAAGTGTAGGATTTTTGTTGAAAACCCTTAGTGTGAAGTAAACTTAGACAAGTAGAATGGGGCTGCTGCAGGTGGGTGACTGTCAGCACAGAACAGGCAGCTTTTTGGCCAAGAATCCAGGGCCTCACTGCGTCCCCAGAAAATGACATTAAGGCTTCCTCTCTAAATGACCAGAAAGAAAGGCTACATTTTCTAGTCTGAGACAAGCTGATCAATTGCTTGATTCTGGTTAATGGATAATGGCAAAGTTCCACTCTCTGGATAGCCCTGTAATGGTTTTTTTGGGAGGTCTCTCTTCATTGGATGAAATGAACTAACTTTAGGGGACATCCTCAGGCTCTCTGGAGTGCTCCCTACTAAAGGTATGCTAATCTTGCAGCACCGGATTGTCTATTCTTTGGCTTTGTTCATAAACTTGTGGAACCCAGTCTTGGCCTGTCTTGTTCCAGGTTGCTTTGGAACCTACACTGAAGCATCTGTGCTGAAGAGAATGGCAAACAATTTCCTAATGTGCGCTGCCAGGGTTCTGGTCAAGCCAACAGCTCTGGTTTGGATACCAAAAGACAGACCTACAGGATAAGCAAAGTACCAAACAGATTAGAGCAAAGTCATGAAATGGACAAACTCAGACATTGTTTATGCCAGCTGCTGGGTGCCAAGGGCTGGCTTAGAGCTGGCACAGGAATCCATGATCAAGTAAGGCTCAACCACAATGAAAAACAAAAATGGGAATACAGCAAAAATAGAAGTTCTGAGATTGTGTTTAGAGAAGGCTGGTGACATGCAGAGTACTCTGAATATAAAGAGCAAGAGTGGCAGGACTAGACCAAATGGGGAAGTCCAGAGAAACTTTCACAGACCAGATGTTCACAAACCAACATATCTGTATGGAAGCATCTTGTCAGAAAAAAATGAGTAAATTTTTTGCAAGCCTATGAGTTTTAGGCAGAGCTGGACTGCGTGCTGTATTGCTACACCATTAAGTTGGAGAACTCAAGGCAGATTTATGGTGCCATCAAACCTGAGCCATGGTTTTACTAAATATTCTGTCTTTTTAATGGTACTTAAGGGCTTTACTGCATTTGGGCATTTTTACTGTGTTTAGACATGGTTTTAACAACTGAGTTAGCTCTCATGATGCTGCCAATTGCTGTCAATGTGGAGAAATAAAGTGTTTTTTTCAGGACCATAACGTAGTAGACAGGGCTATATTTTTGCCTTGCAGGATTTAAGAATGACTAGAGACCATTATGTCGAACACAGCTTCTCCCTCTATTTGCTGAGATCCAGTTCATATGCTGTCCACTAAGCTCATTTGTTAAGAATTTTACTTAAACCAGCTAAAAAATTTCTAATGGAGCAAACCTTTAGAAGTTTCTTCCACCCTTGCGTGACTCCCCATGGAGATTGTGAGTTGGGAGGAAGTGACAAAGAGAAAAAAAGAAAATGCAGGCAGATCCAACCTAAAGTCAAAATTGTTACTTCATGCTGAGAAAAAAAAAGACTCACTGTTCTCTTCTAACTTTTCTTTTAAAATAGTTTAACTTGTTTGAAAAGTAATAATGTGGCTTACTTGACTTTTAAAGCACAAGATTATTTAAACTTTTAAGGACAAACCCAAAATCTAAAATTTATGAAAAGGAGAGAGAAAATTTAGCTTCTATTCCACAGCTTCCATGTTCATGCAGGAGTGATATACCCTGCAGGAGGCTGACTCAACTTTTTTATGACCCATCAATGATTTAATAGAAATCCTAATGTTGTTCCCCAAGCAACAAACATATTTCATTAGGCAGCAAGAGATGGCATAATGGACTATCTGTTGTGTTGTTCTCCCTTTTATCACATTCTTCCTAAAACACAGTTATTATAATGCAGCATTGGGTAGGGATGTGAGTTGTGGAAGCCAAAAAGTCCAAGGGATATTATTTGGCATGGTGGCATTATACTAGGCTTTGCTAAAATCAGGTGTGAAGCAGCAAACCGTAGCTGCTCTAAATAGGGCAGAAACACCCTAAATTTATCCTAAAAAAGGATAGCGTAAGGTTACTATTTATTATTAGTCACAGCTGATTATTTCAGCGATAGCTTTGGCTTTATTCAGGGGTAAATCTGCTGTCACCAGCTATACACTGTGGCCACTCTCCTTGCCAGTAGACAGCTTTGGGCAGAGGATCAACTGAATACCTTAAATTCTCTGTTGAACCTTGGCATTATTATGGAAGAAGTCCGCAGCCAACTCGTCCCTGGTATAGCTCCAGCAACTTAACAGATGGATCACTAGCAAGCCTCTTCTCAATTTCTCTGTTAAATATTCATGGAGCCAGCATGTGCATAGGCCCAAGCGTGCCCCTGGAGGTGCCAGCAAGGGTCTCTGATCTGGGGAAGATGTCAAATTGGCTAGTGGAAGTCTGAGGGCAGAAATGTTTTCCACAAGGATCCATCCTTCAGTGCAGAACATGGAGTGACAGCCATATGTGCAACTGTGCTGGTGAATATGTCTGCAGTGCATGCTTATACAAGCTATTAATAGGCCAGTGCCACACCGAATGCTAATGTGGGGAAACAGGCACTGAAAGACAGTGAAGAAATGCCTTGGACTAAGTTGAAGCACCAACCAAAGTAAAGCCTTCTTGTGAATTTGCAGTGAAGGTCAAGGAAAAAAAATAAACTGCATTCCCCACTCATCTTTAGGATATCCCACTCTTATTTTCCAAATGTGCTTCTGAAAAAAAATTGCTAAATGCAATTTAAAGCCCTGGGGATTGTTTTCTGCTTTTAGATCCCATTCAGAGCTAAATAATGTTTTATTTGCTATTGTTTAATAGCAGTCGAGTCTGCTTCTTGCATAGTCCATATATGAGTTGGACTAGGGTTTTGGGCAGTACTGCAAACTAACATCTAAAATAATATATGTACATATATATATATATATATATATATATATATATATATATATGTATATATATATATATACACAAAGCCTTAGGAGTGCTCTTTTAAGTCTGCCTGGGGCGGAAAGGAGGTTGCAATTTTCTTACTTTGACAAATTTCTGTTTCCCCTGCTTTACCAGAAAGAGGGTTTATCATTATGTCTCATTAAAAATGTTGCAGAGAAGTAATTTGTGGTTGTTTCAATGGAGTGTACAGCACACAGTATGGAGAACTAAAAAAAAAACTTTGGAAGGAACATACTTATTCCCTCTTGAAAGATTTATGCCTAGTCCTCTGAAATTACACAATGCTGACAAACTACTATATAACCAGAATTCCTAATAAAACAAATTTGAATAAAATTGAAATATTTGAAGTCAATTCAATGCAAGCCTATTTGTAATAGGATCATTACAGAAGATATGTAATATGCACATGTTCTAATGAAGAAACAAACATTTCTGTGTTTGCCAGTGCTAGTCATAAGTACAATATGCATTAACTTTAAGGTGGGATACCTGGAAAAGGTTGCATTGCAGCCTTGTTGTTCCTTTTACTTCAGAGTATAAAACTTTTAATGCTTCTCAATTCAGTCTAGTAAAGTATGACAACAGAATTTCATGTAGAAAAGTGAGTGTAAAGCATATCACCCAATGTGTACAATGTGTCTCTCCTGTACAATCTCAGGAGAGAAAAGTGGACTTTTGTAAATTAATATGCTTGAAAAAGTAAATGCCTTTGTCCAAGATTATTTCTGCTGTGCTTAAAATCAGCTGGATGGGGGAAGGAGAAATAAGAAAGTACACCTCTAATGGGAAATTTTGTTTTTTTCCTTCAATAAAGATTTGTTCCCTGTGGTTGCTTGTTCATATGATCCATGAAATTCCTTGGTAGAGAAAAATAGTGAACAAAACCTGACTTCAAATATAGTCAGAGTACTGGCATTCATTTCTGGAATTTGCAAGGCTGGCTAGATGGTTTCAAAGCTTCTAAGCAGTTACAAGTGATTTGACTTGCTGGAGTGTACAACTATTCGGTATATTTGACCCATTGTGTTCAAGATGAACAGCTTTTATTGCTGATTCTATGTGTGACCATGATGACTTCACTTAATTGTTTGTATTTTACCATGTCTATTACAAAAAATGAGTAATAGTTCTTGCCTGCAAGTTGATTCATTCAAGCATTGAATCATAAAAGCATGGATTACTGACTAATTACTGATTAACTGTATCAACATCTTTAGTCAGAATATCCCCTCTAAGAGTACAAAGAACATATTAATCAAGAACATATTATCATATGCTTTTGGGGAGTAATTTAGAAATTATTCTATTCCTTGAATACTAGCAATTGAAAAACTGTTTTTCAGAAATGTTGGGCACCTAATTTAAAACTTTTTAGAGTGTAATTTTGCTTAGCTCTTGAAATCTCATGGCTCATTTATTACACAAATGGAGTGAATAGAATAGGTCACTTTGTGAAAATTAATCCGGTAAGAACAAATTTTGTTTTGTTCTGGAATATATTTTTGCTTGCTGGGCCTTTAAATTTATAATCTATTTCTTAAGAAAAGTTACATTTAGCAACGGCTATCATCAGCGTTCTACCAGTGTTGGAAAATTTCAGTCAAAGCTCAGAAAGAAACAATTGTCATGTTCTAGTAACACATCAAAAACATGAAACATGTCATCTGGCTAATAATGAAGTTTTTAATTTTTGATGATTGTTACAAATAAAAAAAATCAAAAGAGGAAGTAGATTATAACTGGAGTTATTTTCTGTTTTGAAGATATTAAAAAAACTTTAAAAATGGAGAACTTCAGAAAAATATCAATAAATTTTCCATGTAAAAAATGTATAAAACGTGATCTGTTCCTGGGAACAACTTTGACTTTTGGCAGTCTGTTTTCAATAGAAGGCAAATTACAAAAAAGCTCTCAATTTTTAGTTTTAGTAGTATTTTATTAGTATTTATTTCACAGTTGTTCTGTTTTTAGATAAGTGAGAAGTGAATTTCACAAACATGAGTGTTAATTATAGTAAGTTAAAATAATTAACTGAAAGTTCTCATTTCCACGTTGATAGCAAAATAGCCTATCTTGTGACATTTTGACACATCTCTTTAAAACTCTCTGCTAAATCAAGATTATAAGCAATAAATATGTGAAAACAGAGATCAGAGGAAAAATAATATTTTTAAGTATCTGAGAAAGCTTGAATTACCTTATTATTCTCATCAATGTTTATGGCTAATTCTTCAGTAGAGTGGAATTTTGAGTCACAATATGTCATATTTCCTGATTGCTGGTTCGGTGCTACCACAGTATTTTTTTGGTCTGTCTACAGTAGATCATACAACATATGCACATACAGAGAGCTATTTAAGATAGAAAAAGTGGGTAGAAATAATGCAATACTGAGAAACCAATGTGCTTACACATTGCAACAGACTAAGTTGTTATCATCTGTTCTTCCTGATGAAAATCAGTCACTTGTATTACAGAGTTTTATTATGGATATTCAGGAATTGTGCAGTAAGCACATGCTCCAGTGTGTCCCATTGGGTCCTATTCCTCTCATCATCCAGGTGTGTGGCCAGCGCTGTACCATGTTAGGCTCTTAAGGCCACCAAACTCAATTTTCGTTCTCAAAGGAAGCAGCGATAGAGTGGAGAAGCAGAATACAGCATAATTAGGTCTCGTTCCAGCAGGGATCTTGGCCAGAGAAGTAACTTGGACTTGTGCAGCTGAGAAGCACTCCCAGGTCCCTGACCTCTAGATGACAATGTTCATAAAAGAACCATCTAGATCCTTAATGAAACTCCTAAATTACTTTTAATGAAACCACTTAAAATTTGAGTCAAGAAGCAACACATACGTCCAAACACAAAAGGAGCGCTATAGGTTTTCTTTTCTGCATTCATTTAAGCCTTGTGAAATTGTTTTCTGCACTGCTGTGATATAGTTCCTTCCATTATTCTCTCAAAGGAATTATAGTCTCATATTTTTTCCCCCTTTGGTGTGTTTGGCTTCCTGCTTTAATCTAATTCTTACAGCTCAGGGGAATCATCAGACCTGGCTGAGATTTGTATCTTTTCGGAGAGCTCATCAATAGTTTACATAATGCCGTGGCAGGGCCTGGGTTCACGCAGCTGGGGAGGTACTCGGCAGCAGGCCCGTGTTAAGGAGAAAAAGCCTTGTTGAGAATCTCAACTTTGTTTAAAGAGGTTTTTTCTTCTGAAGAAGCCAAAACAACACAAAAGCAGTGCGTGCAGGTTTGCTGGCAGCTGGTGTGCTGTGACTGATGATGCTTGTGTTAATTATGCTCTCACTATTACCATGTGATCCACCCATCTGCTTTTTGAAGCCAGCTGTTTTCCTTTATCTTCCTGTTGAACTACCAGTTATTCAGGGCAGTGACCATCTTTATGTGGTGAGCAAGGAGAGAAGCAAGAGCACTGAAACTGATGTGGGGGTAGCACTGTCTTGGCTCAAATAATCAAAGCAAAATGCAAGTAAAACACAGGTTTGGCCATATTATCTTTTCCACATTTTATGTCTTTAAATTTTAATTAGAACTGGACCAAGAATTATTGAGAAGATTAAATTGTTAAGTTCAACCATTCCTGGAATTCAGAAAATGTCCCTAAGCATCGTCTAATACTGCAAGTTTCAATAAAAATATGTCTTCCATACAATTAATATAAATGTGTTTTACCCAATTAACTTACCTTTCTCTAATTTGTGACTGATTGCTGAAGTGGTGCAGTATTCTTGCTGCCCTTTATAGAACAAGGCATACCATTTGGCCTAGAAAAGCCATATCTTTTAGTCTTTTGTTACATGAGAACACTGGCATTCATGTGGAGAGCAGCCATTCTCCAGGCAGTCATGCACATGCCAAAATAAATAAACAGATGAATAAATAAATGAAGAAATGAATCCTGTTCCTGTAAAATAATGGAAAAGGTTAAAACAAACAGTCCTTCAGAACTAAAAAATAAAGTTTGTGAACTGTTGCTTTGCAGTGTTTGTCCTGTTCTTGACTAAACAGCCAGGGATATATATATAAACACCCCAAACATAATAGCATAAACAAAGCTGTTATTATAATTCCAGAATTCCTGTTGTGGCCTTTAGCAAACATGATCTTGTTCTCTCCCCTGGAAGAGCACTCTCCCCTTCCACCTTGCCATTAATAGTTCCCTGTGTTTTTTCTTAATCTCTTAACATATTTTCCTCTAACAAGCAAAATTCCAACCAACCATGAAAAAAAAAAGTCAATAATATTTCTAGAAGACCTTGCCCACATATTAAAAAACCCCTACACATTATTTAGAATTATCTTTATGTTGCTTGTGGAAATTTTAGTAATATTATTATTATTGTTCAGATTAACTTTCCTCATTTCACTGATTTCTGTGAATGACACTGCAGAGCCTACTTTGTTTTCTTGAACATGCTTTGATCAAATTGGTTAAAAGAGAGTAGAATTTGAAAAGTTATAAAGTTGCATGTTAGAGACTGGGAATTTCTGCAGGATAGACTTGTTCACATTGCACAAATATTTAAGGCTTTCCTTTTATTATACGTGCAGAGCAAAACTAGTCTGAACATATGTGTTGATATAAAGGTATGTCAGAAACAAAAATTTACATTTATCAATGTTTTTATTTTAATTGAGAAGTATCAGAGAACCTTGAGTTTTTCCATGCTTTTCTTGAAATTTCATGGCATGCTCACAAATCTGACTCAAGTGCTGTAATTCTTTGTTGAGTCAGTTTTTTCTAGCTTTTGTGAAGTAGCAAAATAACTTTTGTAAGTGCACATTTTAAATCAGAATTTTGGAAATACAATAAATTTAAAACAAAACAAAGTATAAACAATACAATGTAAACCTTCAGAATTTTTGTAATTGAATGAGAAGTATATGCCAGTCTGGTATTGCAATATAATGATAAAATTTGTTTTTCAGAATAAGGAAAATCTTATACCACTAACATACTCCAGTCTGGATTTAAAACTGAGAAGGAAAAGTTATCCAAGGCTATGAATTAAATAATTCTCAAGGGAAAACTGGAGTCCTTCACTTGAAAATGTGACTGCTATTGCTTTAGCTTACTGCATTTGAGTGGGTATTGGAGGGATTTATGAGGAATGACTTCCCTTTTTAGCAGTGGGTTACAAATAACTTCAACATGGCAGCTGAAATAAAGGTGATGATTCTTCCTGTCATCCTAGTCCTAATGCATTTAGCTCTTGCACTTCTTTTTAGCCCAGATCTTGATCTTAAACTTCAATCTGAATTTTTCTTGATCTCAGTTTTTCAGAATTGGAACCACTGAAATAGAGATTTTTCTTGTTTTATTTTCCATGTGTTTTCTTTAAATCTTTGGCCTCTTCTTTGTGAGAAAAGTCACTAACTGCCATGTGAATTATTCTTGAATAAATAAACCAGTTCTTAGAAGAGATCCCATCAGCTACAACCTGTCTTCAGTTTTCCAGTTACATATAAACATTATTCCATGTTAATTCTTCCTGGCTGCAAATATTCCTTTGAAAAAACCAGTGACTGGACTGCTCTGTGTGCATCTAACATCTGAAGAAAAGCGGACCCCTTACATGTATATCCAAGCAATTAACCTTCTTATCATGTGCTGGGGAGCATGCAAGGTGAAGTAGCACTCTGGTGACATCATTGTCAGGTCACTGTACAAGAATAATGAAATCATATAGAGAGGTGTGCCCTGAGGCATACTCTGTTGCCATAATTAGGTTGAAGGCTCCCTTGGAAATGATGCCTTGTTGCAAGAACATTTGCAGGAGCTAATTGTGGTATGTTTTTGCATCAGTATTGGCATACTGCATCATTTATGATCTGAAAATAGCTGTAATTGTGTTCGTGATTGAGTCATTTCCTGAATTTAGTATTCTAAGCAGAGTACATATTAAATGACTAACACACTCTTGACTTTGTCATCTTTTTTATCTCTGGCTGGATTCTTAAAAAGATCTCTTTGTGCTTTTGCATTTTTAAACCAAATTAGATTTGGTGTATTTTAGTGCTGCTGAGACTGACAGGTTAGCAATAATCCTTGTTCCCAGACAGAGCGTGCGCAGGTGCTGCAGGTTCTTCCCACCATCTTGCAACTCTGCCAGTGCATTTCTGATCAGCACCACCTCTGCTGTGCCAGGGACGGCAGGCTTATTTTGAACAGTAGGCACAGTGAATTTTTGAAATGGAGAAATGGTCAGTGGGGGATGAGGCTGAGGTCATCACTCCTGTTTCATTTGCAGCTCAAGTTGGAAACAAATGTACTCTCCTCAGGTACTTCCACTCCGGCTATAGCAGTCTCCATCTTAGTTCCTCTGAATTTTTTCCTTGTGGTCCCCTCCTACTTGTAGGGGCACCTTTTCTTTGTTGTGTGTCTTGTCTTTTTAACTGGCAGATCCTCCAGAAAAGATGAAATGACAGTTGTTTGCAGTCTTGTGAAAGCAAAATAAACAACTGGCACTGGTTTTTAGAATACTGCTAAAGATCTAAAATCCTGCTGCCACTCAGAGGGTGCTGCATATTAATTATGAATCATCAATATTTTTGGTAGCATCATTATCACACACACACAAAAAAAGCGCCCTACAGTACTTGCATTCATATCAACCCTTTTTATTTAATTTATTTGGACTGCTTTTCTATCCTGTACCAGTTAATCGCTAGCCCTATTTCAACTCAGAATCTGAATGTTATTTACCATCTGTCTCCAAGGGATGCACTTGCCAAGTCCCTTAATTTGCTATAATTGGCAGGTTTTCAGTGTACATAATTTATATAAAAAAAAAAAAAGCTGCAATCCTGAAAAAAAGAAGATTAATTAAACCATTTCTTCTGGGCCCCTAGAAGTGTTCCAAAAGGATGGCTTTAAGGCCACAAGGTCTACTCTGTGTATGTGCTGTCACAGCTGATCACATTAAAAATGTATGTTGGGTTGGTCCCTTGTGCCTCTGTGCTGGTCAGAAGGATGTCACTGGCACCTGGGTAACATCACACATAAACAGTGAATTAAACATCTTACATTTGCATTTGTGCCTTTTGTTCACACACTACAAACTCCTAGGCTGCAGTATAATTTATGGATACCTCCATGCAGGGAATTCTGTTGCTGATATGATAGGAAATGCTATGGGGAAAAAAAAAAATCAGCCCCCCCAAGCAGATGTACAGAATACTAAATAGAGCTATGGAAAGACCACAAATGGACTGAAAGACATTGCCCATGTGGTTTGTAAACATGATTTATACCTCAGTTTCTCTGAGCTCCTCGCTGCTGGCAGCACCTGGGTGAGGAGGAGCGTGTGGTGCAGTGACACAGTGCCCTGTGCAGGCAGCTGCCAGTCCAGGGGATGTCAGCAGTGCTCATCCTGACCTTCCTGGATCAGGGTGACTACAGCTGACTACAGTGGCTCTTCTGCTGCAGTTCCCCCTCTGTCCTCTCAAAGCAGTGACAGAGGAAGGGTTGATGGAGAGAGGGATGGGTGTGATTCACTGTGTTTGCCCTGGAAAAAGAAAGGCACAGAAGAAGGTGTAAATTTCCTTGTTGCTTTTACTGGATCTGTGATGATATCTAAGAGATATATGTGAGACCTTCACAAGCCTCAAAAATTGCTGACATGTGACCATGCAACCTTCTTTTGTGTCAGTCACTGTACATTTATTTATATAAATCATCCAAGAAAAGCATGACTCAACTAAACTGTGTGAAAACAAAGCTGGATAGGTCTGTTGTCTCTCTGTTCCATTACAATTTGGCCTGTACCATTACAAAGTCAAATGAGATGGTTTTTTCTCATGATGCTCATTTTCCAGTGGCCCAAACTGCCCCTTTTTCAAAGTTGGGTACCCATCCATGTTTGATAAAGCTAACTCTCCTAATGTAGAATGAAAATATAGGTGATGTTGAAAGGAACTTTCAGTTCTTCATTGACCTTTTAAAATTTCAGTCTTCCTTTCATCAGAGAAAACATATTTTCAGAGAAAACATATTTTCCAATGTCATAACTATTTCTCAGAGTATTTCAAATGGAAATACTTAAGCTCTGTAACTGAACATAACCTGTATTGATAATGATGTGTTTGGAAGTCACTCTGGAGGGAGGAAGGCTGACTTCAGTGATTGTAGTGTATACTAGATTAGCTACTGTCAGTTCTATGAAAGTCACTTTTTAAGATTACAGAAAAACACATTCATGGAGTTTCATCCCTTTCCTTACCTGAAAGGCATCATTAAACAAAATACTTTCCTTGACATGTTAAGGCCTGGGAAATAAGCATGGTCTGTGATGGATGGTTTCCCTGTTTCCCTGTTAAAATGGGAATAGCTACTCAAGTGCTTTAGGATATTCTGAACTGTACTACTGTTCTGCAACTGAAACACACTAATTCAGAGCCAAGTTTATTAAATATTGATTCACATCAGGGATGTCAAGCTTTTTTCAAATAACATTTTATGCATATATTGGGGTGTATACTGCCAAATTCCCAGTGTAGAATTGGAAACTTTTCCAGTGCCTTCAAGTACCTGTACAAGATCTGGGCAAGTGGATGGCTAAATAGGTACAGTAAATAAAGAAAGGAGTGGACATATTCCCTTTTGCCTCTTTGTGAACTAATTACACCAGCAGTAAGTGAATATTCTTATACAAGTCACAAAGAAATCCAAATGGTCCAAAAAGAGAAGGTAAGCTTCCAAACACAGGTCTGTGAAAACAGAAATAATTGTCTAGACTTGTTTTCTATAATCTTGTATATTATAGGTCATATTTTAAGACAAAGTGCTTAAAATACTGGTCCCATGATGATCTGATTATTTTTCTGTTTCCATGCACATTTCTTTATGTGACTTAAGTTCTTGCAAATGCAGTGCAAGTTCATTTGTTATTGCAGGCTCCTTTGCAGGGATAGCAGAACAAACCCCAGCTTTCCTGTCATTTTTGGTAAGATGCATAGAATTTGGTCTGCTCTAGGTAATTGCTCAGTGTCTGAATCATTGGCTGCTCAGTGCATTTTGACAGCTATGAGAGAGGACGAGGACCACAGTTATTTTGCCCAAACTGATATAAGCATGAGTGAGACAGATGGTTATCTTAGATAAACCTTGCACCTTAGGAGAAACTGTCTCATACATTACATGGCAGTCCTAGATTAAGTTTTCTTCTTGACTGATGGCAAAGTCCGTATCACAAATCTGTTTTGAGACTGAGGGCACCTGAGGCTAGGGTGTTTCAGGGAATTTCAGCATGGAAAACCCAGGACCTCTCTATGTCTACATATCTATCCACTTGTCTATCTACCTACCTATCTAATCTCATCAGACTACTGCCATCGCTTTTAAACAGCATTGAACTTCTCATTAAAATAATTTTTATCTAGCCTTTCTTGCAAGCCTGGAAGTGTCTGATTTTGCATGGATCTAAGAAATGATTTGGAGGTTTTTGGAATTAGCAAGATGCCAATCTTAACAAATTATTTTTCAAAGCACAGAGATTAACTTTGATAAAAGTGTCATGTTCGCCTATTCTTGTACATACATCTAAGTATCATCTAAGTGGGGTAATTTGAGTTTTAGTCACATTCAGAAGAAAAATACAATGTAGAAAACCATATTGATCTTTTAAAGGCAGGAAGAAATTCAACTTTAATCTGCTTCTACCTTGTTCTGTAAAGAACAGGCACTTTAAAGTGGAACATGTTTGAGAAAGGTCTTTTGCTGTGTTTATTTTGGGAGATGTGAGGTTTTTTATTTTTTGGGTTTTTGTTTTGTTTTGTTTTGTGTTTTAATTTTTTAATATTTCAGCAAAACCAGTCACATTCTAGAAAAACCCTTGAATTTTCCTAATACATCTTCTGTAAAGAATATCTAGGAGAAAAAACAATTCATTCAGAGATAACCAGTAATGGACGGAAAAATACAGTATTCTTTACAGAGGCTGCCTATATATAGAGGCTGCAGAGCTCAGCTGAAAACTACTTCCTTTCATACCTAGAATGTATCAAGCTGAATAAAAAAGTCTTTTGTTTCTCAAATTTAAAAAAAAAAGATAAGGGAAAAAGAGGAGGAGTAAGGAGAATAAGGGTAACAACCACACTCCTACATTTCTACACAGAATTCTCATTATGCTATCTATGAGAAGGACTATTTTACATATAAACTTTTTATGGTACCTAGGTGGTCTCATCTAAATATCAGTTCTAGCCCTCTGAAAAAAGTCCTACTGAAATTCTGGCTTGCTGAGGTCTTTAAAACTCTGATAGTTACTCTCATAGTACTTCTTTAAGGGAAGCTGAGTCCTCTGGGAAATCTGGCCTTTGACGTAGGCATGGTGACATTTGTACACAAGTCAATCTACGGGTAAGATTTCAGTGCTTGGTGTTTTCAGAGCAATGGCTCTCCTCTAACCCTGGACGATTTGTCCATTGCAGTGTGGTGCTTTTATTTTGTTATCAGATTCATGCAGCTCTCAGTGGCTATTCCAAAGAATGTCTGCAAGGTCATGGGAGTCTTTGCTGATTCAGGAAAGACGTGTTTCATTGCAAAAGGCTGCTTTTATTTTGTTTTTGTTTTCCAGCGTGTACGCATGGAATGCTGTTGTGGTTGTTTCAATGTTTACAAGATATTTCCTTCAGTGATAGTTTCACTTCTGCCAAAAGAAAAGTTAAAAAAAAAATCCATTAATGAGCTGACAGTGCTTTTAATACTGCTTCAAAAGGAGAGGGAATTCTCGTGTGCCAAACAAATGTTTAGAGCAGTCTCAGGCAGCAACATTTGTTCTGCAAGGGAATGAGCCACAATAGGACACTTCAGCTGCTGAACATCTAAAAGTACTCAGATGATGTAGTGTTCAGATGCCCAGCCAGCTTCCAAGATAAGTAGCCTTTCTGTTGATGTGGCAAAAGGCTGTGCTCTGCTTAATGCAAACGGAGGGAAAATCTCCCAGCTCAAGGTTTAGGACTCCCCGCAGGAAAAAGTTACAGAGCTTTAGGCAGAAGTGTGAAATTGGGAGTATTACATGTCTTGGCTCATCAAGAAGGGGGATGCTCTTGACAGAATAGAGGCACATTCTTGATGTTTGTCAAATTTTATGACACATTTTTATCCATTTTGAGACAGCGACAAAAACGTTGCAAGCATTTTTGTAAAATGTTAGTCTTGTTTTCTGACCAGAATTTTATAAGAAAATGACAGCACAAATTGAAAAGTGGGATTTCTTGCTTTCACAGGCACTACACTGTCTCAAATTATCCCCAAAAGAACATTTATGAGCCAGAAAATAACAAATACAGCTTCTAAAACATTCATCCTCTTTTTTTTTTAATTGTTGCTCTCTCTTTCAAGAAAGTTTCACCAAACATGGAATTCTGCATTGTGTTCTGAGGATTATTCAAGGGCACAGTTGTTCTTTTCTGGCTTTCACAAGCTTGGGCTAGCAGTCAGGCAGCGTAGTTCCTCTCTCTGAAGACCTGAACACTTGAAGTTGACAGCTACATTGGTTTTGTTCATGCACTCTGGGTGAAGTCTTACCTTTGAGATAATTTGCCTTTCTGTTGCAGGAGGTCTTTGCTCTAAGAATCACTAACTTGGAATTATTCTGATGTTCCTAACAAGTACAGGTAGCTAAATTATATTTAGATCATGGTAAGGAGGGAATTTTTCTGCAGAGTGCAGTGGAACTCTGTGTACAGTTCCACCTTGGAAAAGCATAAAAAAATGGTCCTGTGCACTCAAGACAGATTTGCCATTCCATCAGAACAAAAAATGTGAATAATCTTACTGATATTAAGGCACATGGCTTTCGATTCACTCCTCAGATCATCCGTTGGACCAATATCTCAGCTAGTGCTAATTGATGTAGCTCTGAATTTAATTAAATTTTGGAAGCTCTTACTGCCTGAGAATCTGTCCTATAGATTGCTTTTGGAATAAGCATATAAGCTCGATCTATTCAGAATTGCAATTTATGCTTTAACTGAAGGTAAATGATGGCTATTTGGTGATTAATATCCTGTTCTTATGCCAAGTCAACTTAAGATGTGCTAACTTAATTTATCACTAACCAGCAGTTACTATCTAACTGCAATTATTAAAAAAAACCCATATCATTTTGACCTTTGAGCAATCACGTGAGCAGACCATCCCTTAAAGTTTGCCTCTAATTTTCTATAACAGTAGCGCTTCCTTTTCTGCAGAAGTAGCATTACAGGGAAGTGGGGGCTGAAGTTTTGATGGTGGTTTAGGAAGCTGAAGCTGAGGAGGGAGACTTTCAGAAGGATCAAAGGCAGCAGAGGACAGTGTTTGTTAGACAAAAAGATCCATTTCTAATTACAGAATTACCACAGTGCAGGTGTGCATGTAAGGGGTAGTGGTGTCTAAAGTGTTATCGAGGTGCAGAAGGGCCAATCATAAATACAACAAGTTTTAGGCCCAAGGAACCTTTATGGAAAAATGCTGTGGGTGCAGTCAGTGCCCTCATCAACTCTGTCTCTTTTGGAAATGACGAGGAGTTGGGCTGCTTTGAACCTTCTGTGGAGTTCCTGCTCTGAGCACTGGTTGCAATGGCATGATTCACGGCTGCAATGGAAGAACTTCAGTAATTATTACTAGGGGGTGCAATGGGGACCTTATTGTTCAGCACTGCATTTTGAGATTCATTAAGATGAAAATTAATGTCTACTCAGATGTGCTGTGTTTTGGGGACAAAAATCTGTATGCATATTCTCTTTTGAAATAATAGGAGAACTCCATGTATAAAAAAGCTGTTTGAGCTCAGAAAGGCAGTCAAGAGGTGAGATTGCCTGCAGTTGGGTCCATGCCTGTCTATTTCCAAAGGCAAGGAAATTATAATTTTTTCATATTCCCTCAGGCAGCAGTAACCACGCCAAGTTGGCGCTAGCCAGCTCTTGTTTGTAAAATGTAATTCTGTGGTAATGAGCTGGTGACAACTTGAAGAAAAGAGTCTAAACATCCTGAAAACAATTCCAAACATGACTAAATATGAGAAGGAAACTTCTAATAATTTCTTCATGAGAATAAAGAATAACACATATAAATGCAAACATAATTTATTTTCTAGATAAGAACATATATATTATGATTCTCTTCCATTCTTTTTCTCCCTGAATATATAGGTAAGTATACATCTTTATACCTGTTATCGTCCTCTTCAAATGACCTATATTTCATGCAGGAGCTAGCAGTTTTGTCATTGTTGGAAAAAGCAGAAATTGAACTCTTAGCCAACACCTGATGTGACCATAGGAGATGCTAGCAGATTAAACCTGTGTGTGTGATGATGTATCTGCCTGGAGATTTTTGTGCTATTTTTATGCTTGTTCTGATTTCACAATTTATAAGGCTTGCCCAAGGCAACAATGCAGCAAAAACAATCCAATAATATAGAAGAATATTGCATTACATATTTTAACAAATAATGAAATAATCAATATAATGCATGCTAGGGACAATCAAGCCAGTTTTTTCCCCCTCTGAGAAAATCCACTGTATTCTAAAGCAATTTAACTCCCTCTTCTTTTTCTGATACTTTCCCCTTTACCCATTTGTGTCTTGCTTATGTAAGCCAGTGTAAATTTCTTGTGTTCCCGATATGTTAAAATAAATAACTAAGAGGCAAGGAATTTTAGTTCAGTCTAAAACACTACCAGCAGTGGTTTTTGGACCTCAGGATCATAGCATCATCCTGGTGTCCTTGTTCTATGTCCCAAACCACTAGGACACTTGGAATAGTTTCTGTCAAAACCATGGTGTTTGGGGTTTTATTTCAGCCTCCTGAGTAGCGACAAATGGTTTATAGAAAATCATGACTTGGTCTTAAAAAATTTCAGACCAGTGCAAGATTTCAGAGACAGTTTGCCAGGAGTCAGTGTTATCAGTGTGTGAGTGAAGCTGTGCTTGCTTTAGCCATCCTTGCTCAAAGCAGGCCAGGCTGTAGAACAGCTTGCTCGGGGTTGACTCTTCAGTGTTACCTGTTACTGGAAAAGCAGGGCACGAGTACTCAAACCCTCTTATTCTAGAGGCAATCACAAGCAAGTACACTCATTGTGGAAACCTGAAACTCATCTGAGGCACCCAAAGAGCATGACATTAATGATTGCATTTTAAGGAAGTACTTGCTTAAAAAAAATTACTAAGAAAGCATGTGACGACTCATGAAACAGAAATTAAGCCTTCATTCTGCTTTCTACAGCTTGTAGTACGTGTCTAATACTTAGGGGTTCTTCCAGAGTAATGGGAAGGTAGGGGGGAAAGGGGTAGGAAAGGGCATATTTTGGATGGCAATATATCCCTTTTATCATAAGCCATTTTTTTTTCTCTGTGAGAATTATGCTAGATGAGTCTGATAACCACTCAGTAACACCAAGCTGAATTTCTATCATGGTAATTACATTTGTGGTGGTTTGCAGTGAAAGATAATACAATGAGGTGGGTGGCTATTCAGTGTCTTTAATATCCACATTATATTCTCGCTAAATATAGCCTTGAAAGCTTTTTATGGAGTGTGAGAGGGCAGAAATATAGCTGGATGTTCTCAAACTTAGAAAAACAAAAGCAACAAATAAACTGTAGGAAAAATGAAGACCCAGTTGTAAGATCTGTTGCAGCAGAGACTGTGCTGGCCTTTATTGTCCCTGCAATATTAACAGAATAATAATTTCAAACATTTATTGAGTCAGCATTCCAGTCCTATCATCTTCTCTGTGGTAGTCAACAGTAAACTCTTTAAGAGCCTCTCCTACACGTTCTGAAATTACCACTAAACAACAAGAGTGATATTATTTTTTATATTATTGAGTTACAAATCTATTTAAATTCCAAATACCTACTGTATGCCCACTGTATGTGTAAGTACATGGATTGAGGGGAGCTGTACCAGGCTGTGTGAATGTGTTTTGCTTTGTTTTGGTGCAGCAAGGAAGCTCACTCTTTGCAAGGTTGATATAAGAAATTTTCTCTGTGGTTGTCCAGCTGGAGAGGTGGAGTATCAACACTCACTGCCTGTGAGTATCAGCACTCACGCCTGCGCTCAGCATAGCTGCCCTCCAAAATCTCTGCTTGGGTATATAGTTTAAAATCCACTACAGCATGAGGTGCTTTTCCTCACATTTCTGCCTCTTATTCAGGAGATGCAAAGCCTTTTACTCCAGTGGCAAGTAAGCCTCATGGATTCAGTATTAATGCACATCACGCAGCAAAGTTGGAGGGAGCTGCTTGGGGACAGCCAGTGAGTCAGCAGCAGGGCTGAAACACTCAAGGAGCCCTCCGAGGTAATGCTCTTATCTATTTGACCACCAAACTGCAGTAAGTACTTGCTTAAGTGCTCTGCTGCTGTTAAACCCTGAACTTTCAAGGACAGGAGAACAGCAGATAAACGCTGAGGAGCCCAGGAGCAGACATCCACGTTTTTCAGCGGAGGGGAATTAGCAGCCAAAGGGTTAATGGTATCTGCTGGAAGAAGGCAGCAGTTGAATGCTCGCCGCCTTTTCCCCGGGGCTGTCTCTGAGGGATTTCACGAAAACAAGGCCAGGACTCTTTGAGGGAAGCCAAAAGGTACAAATGGCAGAGGTTTCTTTGGCCGCTGTGGGAAAAACAGCTGTATATCTATTTGCATTGTTTGGGGAGCTTTTATTCAGATTCCAATCCTCTTGATCCTGCTGCTGGGCTAGGAATCAGAGAGCCGGTGGTGGCCACTGCGGCTGGGTCGTGCCCTGGTGCTGCAGACATGAGGAGTCCTGCAAGCCCCTATGGACAGTCGTGGCTTTCACTGCTTGCAGAAATATTTCCTTCATGGAGAAAAATATTTTCCCCCTCTCCTTCATTCTTTGAAATCAGATTTACTCAAAGCCCCTGCAAGAGGTCTGTCTGTGTTGAGAGGGTACTGGGCAGATCTAAGTCCCTGAGTTTGGGAGGCGCAGGCACATGATGCTAATGGCACCACTTGCTTCGCATTAAATTAATCACGTCTTTTGCAGAGCCAAGACTATGATGAACTGTCAGAAAGTATAAAGCAGAAAAAGGGCTGATTTTACAGTTGCTGTGGATGCCTGATATCAGCTTCTCTGGAAACATTCAAGGATATTTTTGGTTCAAGATTAAGAAGTCACCAGATAAATTATTAACCAACTGAATCCTACTTATTTTATGTATATGAGCAAACTGCACTATTGAAACAATATTCTGCACTCAGGGCTGTCAGTGGATATTCACACATTGTTCTTAATGTGTTGCTTCTTTCCTAAAGCAATATCAGTTTAGATGTTTTAAACATGAACCTGATTTTAAATCTTCATTTGCAACCTTTTTTCCCCAATATTGACAGGATGTGAATTTTCTTTCTACAATGAAGCTGCAGACTGGATTTTCACTCTCTACCTATGGTATTGTACAATGTGTGTCATTATACTGGTCTAAGAAAATGTTAATAAAGGTGTTTTAATGAGATTTGATCCTTTGCAGACTGCCTGCAACAGACAAAATGCTGCCACGGACTTGTCTCATGCAACATTGTTGGGAGTCTGGCTCAGATTAACTAAAGAGTTGTTAATTTTAAATTTGTTTAGTTTAAAAAGAAAGAAATGCAAATATAAAGGAGACAATGCCTTAAAATAGATAAGAGTGCCAAGTTATTCTTATTTAAGAAAAACTTCTGTCTCCTCGTCTTCACCTCCAGCTGGATCTTTTGCAGAATTTGTCATGCGGTTTAAAGATTGTTGAAATCTTTGCTAAGACTGCCCCCACTCCAGCTCCCGAATGTCTTTTGATAGTCCTCTGCAGCTTCTGAAATATGGCTGTGAAAAAAACATAATGAAGCAAAAGAATTCTCCTGGATGCTCCCGAATGACCTAGTGTGCCTCAAAAGGGAAGGACTGCCTGATTTTATCGTGCAAGGCTTTCCTTGCTCTTATCTTAGAACGTGTAATGTCTCTTTTTTCCACCTTCATATTGTTATGGTGATCCCTGGTTTCCTACCCCCTCCTCCACCCTTCTCTCCCCCTCCCCAGTGGCAGTAAAGCTAAAGGGAGAAGGAACCTTTAAGAAGTGGTGTAATTATTAACGAATTTTGATCTTGGGAAGGAGAGCAACCAAAGTATTTCCTGTTTCCTATAATTAAGGGCTCAAGACTCAGTTCTGCCACACACACACACGAATGCATTGTTTATTTTTAATGTGCTCTCCATGGAATATAATCTGCTGTTTTATTTCTATATCTTAGGCCAAATTCATAATTGGTGTAAACAGCTGCTGCTCAACTGACAAGTTCTAAAATGGGGGCAGAGGAAAAATGAGGTTATAAGGTTTCATCTGCTTACAAAGGAATGCATTTGTCCTACTTGTTCTTCCCTTTAACCGCCTAGTGGTCTTGGGAAGAAAACCAGTGGAATCAGGTGAGTCTCTGAACTAGTATGAAGCAGAACAGTTTGGCCTTGCAAATTCAAAAGAACTGAGCAATCTATATATCCATGGGACAGGTTGTGAACATTTGGCTAGAGGTACTAAGGATGAACAATCCCATACATCCTGCTGGTAAAATTTCCACACAGTCTGTAAGAGCTGGAGCCTGCTTAAGGAATCAGGCCAATCTGTAAATATTGGGGTGGAAAAATTAGATGCCATAACTTGGAATGACTTAAATAATTTCATTGGAAGATTCCCATGCAAGTTGCTGAACATACCATTGGAACTCAATAAATAACAAACAGCCATATGTGTGCTGTTTTTAGCGAATTTTACGTGCTGCCTGTTTTTCTGTGTGTCTAAACACCACATTCTCCCCAGAATGGAACATGGGATTGGCTGAACCATTGGCTTGAACCATTGCTTGTTTGTGATCCACTCTTGAATGCATTGCTGTTGAGAGCTGAATGCTGTACACAGAACACCAACACCTCCTGTCACAGTTAGGCTGCCATTAATGCAGGCTTGGTACTTGAAAGCATAGAGGGATGTGCTTTTGGAACTGGCAGCTGAAGAGTAGCAGTCAGAGGAGGACATGACTGTGACTGTAATCTCTCCTCCCACCAACTTCCTGATGTTTGGTGTACTAATTTTCTCTCTTCTGGGGCACCGAGGTTATAATATGTGGTAACAAAGAGTAGTAAATATTCTTCCCAGTCACCCTTTCTCAAACAAAGGGCTTGAGAAGTGATGATATAGAATATCCACCTCTCACTTTCCCATTTTAGCCCTTCTATATTTAATATTTAATTTTTTTTTTACACCAAAGTGTTTGTTTGTCCACTGTGCTGCCTGCATAGGAACACATTTCTGAAGTTTACTTCCAAAAGCAGTCAAATATTCTCAGCAGTATAAATCTATTTGCAGTGTATAAATATTATTCCACTTTAGCAGCTCTGTCACACATAAGTGACACTTATGACTTTTACTATCACCTGCTCTATGCATACTCACTATTTGAGTAATTTCTCCTTACAGCATGTATATTCATTTTTTGCAGCTGAAGTAATTTTTCTTTACCCCCAAAGTACTGAAGTTGCTCATCAGCAAAATTTAGGTTGTCCTGCCCCATTTAGCCTCACAGCAGAGCAATATCCACTTCCTAACAAACAATAAAAGATGTTTGAAAGCAGCAACTGGAGATCAGTAACTGTGACTCAGCAACACTAAATGCTTGTGCAAATTTAAACCCTGTCTCTTTTGTTGCAGCACAGATGAGGGAAGTGAATGAACTAGTGCCAGCTTGAGACTTCAAAATTAATAAAATAATGACAGAGTTATTAGAAAACTTTGGCTACATAGCTAGAAAAGTCTCCACTAGAATTTTAGAGATCTAGTTTTGGGTTTCTGTTTGGATTTGATAAGCAAGGTGAAAACCAAGGACAAGACGATGGTCATGCTGCTTCTCTAGGACATAGACTTGATGGTGAGGGGGATATTCAGGGACATCTCCAGAAGCTGCATTTTTTTAGCAGCACAAGCCTCAGCGGTGCTTGAAATGGTGGAACTTTCAAGAGTACAATATCACACAAAGAGATTTACCATCCAGCCATGCCCTCAAATGAAAGGGCTTGGCTTCATGGATCACTCTGAAAGTGGGGAGGAAGGACTGCATTGCCTCAGCTTCCTGCTGATTGAATGCTGAAAGATGAACTGTGCAGATCTTGTCTTACTGTATTGTAAAAGAAGAAGTTAATGAGTTTTGATCTGTAGACTCCTTCCAAAATCAAGGTTATTCTCAGCTAGTTTGTTCTTCTTAGATTTTCTTTGTATGCCATTTAGCCCATGGCTTTGAGGTGATCAAGGTTGGAAACTTGTTTTGGAAAATGTGTACCTGATTCCTGCCTCTATCTTCCTTCATTCCAAGGAGTCTGAAAGTCATGAAGTACTTTGTAAGAACATTCAAGGATGTGAGGAATTGTGGAAACTGTCACTATTCATATTTTGGGATGATTTTTGTTCTTAATAGAAATTCTTAATGCTAGAAATTCTTACTGCTAGAAGACTAAGAAATCCAAATCACTGGAAGTCTCTTATTCCAATATTGATTTTCTCTCCAAGGGTCATTCCAAAACACATTAATTACAGACACAATATACAAATTTAAAATAACATATCAATCACTAGGCTGTTTGAATTGGGAGACAAAACTGAAACTGAGCAATATAATTCAATAAAATTGCTGGTATTTTTATTTGTTCAAGCTCTGATTCTGCAAATAGAACTGCTGAAAAGCTGCTCTTACATTTCTGCTGTTTCATGTGTGATCTCTTTGAAATTTTGAGTGCTCTTGTTTATTGTAAAAGTTGTTTATTACTGATACTCCCCCTGTCCCCCAAAAAATTGTGAAATAGGAACAGAATGGAATCTTGGATCAAAATGGACACCAGTGAACTGACAGTGCTGTTAACATTTTTGAAAGTGCATGCATTTTCCCACGCATGTATCCTTCCTCTGGGGTTCTGCAGTTATGTTTCCTCCTCATTTGTGTGTTGATATAAAAATACAGCTAAAAAGAAAAGGTCTAGGAAGATGACCTTATCCTATCTGGTTTAGTAAGTCCTAGGAAAGCCTAACTTTTCCTCAGCTGTCCAGGGATGCTGTAGAGTTTGCCAATGGTGGGAAGGAGCCTTCCAAAGGGATCTCCTCTGTCCCTCTCACCTGCAGTTATCTTGTCCTCATGCTGGTCCCATGCTGTGGGACGGGTAGTGCCAGCCTGGGGGCTGTAGGGTGTAGAAGCCCCCGAAGCCAAAGGGACAAATCAGGCTGGCCCCTGGTTACTGGCATGGGAATGCCACGGAGACCTTGCTGCAGAGCTACCTTGAGGCTGCCCTTGGTAGGCAAAATTGTGTTATTCTACCCAGGGTGATGTTCCAGGGTGTGCCCTGGCATGCTCTGTCATGGGAGGAATAAGGACATGCCCAGACGCAAGGAGTGGCAGGGAAAGGTTTAAAAGTCCATCTTTATGGGGAAATGGGAAAGAAGGAACAGCAGGGCTGTGTTTAGTGCTTCTTTCTTTAGCAACAGCAATAGAGCCAGGCTATTTACTGAGAAGAAAAAACAAAAATAAAAGTAGGCAGTGGTGTCCTGTCCTTTGTATCTCCACCTGCAGCTGCCTCCTTTGTGTGTAGCTGTATCTGCATACACACACTCACACAGAGTTATGTGTACAGCCAGGTATTGCTGGCTAAGTACTGCACAATCCATAACCAAGCAGACAGGATCAAGAGATGGATATTTTAATCCCATGTTCCTGCTCCTTGGTTTCCTCTGTACTTACCTTCTTAAGGTGGAGGGTCTTATAGGGAATTTGCATGAGCTTTACATATATAGATAATTTCTGCATCCTGCTCAATTCTCTTTGATACATGTACGCATGCAAACCTGTTTCACCCATTCTGGGATCTGAGCAAGGAAGCAGAACTGAATTCCCTGAGGGAAATGATACAGCTGCTCTCTGCTAAGGCTGGAGCTTAAAGAAACAGTGTTATCTATTGTTAATTCTCTTCGTTTACCAGATATTTTCTCATTTTCTTGTGTTGAAAGGCTAACAGGTAAAATGTGGTCCTGTCATAAAATAACCATGTAAACTATGTATGAATATTCTGCTCAAATGTTTGGTTTTGTTTGTTTTTTTTTTGTGTGTTTTTTTTTTTAAAGTAAATTATAAAACAAGATTAAAAAAAAGTTTCATTTGGTTTTGAATAGTTTTCCACTGTGCAGAAAAATGAATTATGACTTCCAAAATGAAATGGAGCCCTGGAACTGCTTCATCCTTGTCCTTGAAACTTCTGAAAAAGTTTGAATCAAGGTCTACAGGAAACTTTTTTCCCCCTTCCTTGCAGCTGAGCTTCTTAGAATCGCATACACACTTTTCTATTTTTACTTTCCGACCCGGGCTCATTTCCAAATGCGAAGCTGAGGAATTCCTGCACTCCTACATATGTGAGTCCCAGACTGAACTCAAAGGGCTGGCCAGTTTACCCCCCTTTTCCTCCCAGACAGCCTACTTTCATCGCAGTGCACAATTGAAATTGGAGACCACTTGGGTTTCCTTACTTTGAAAGAGCTCAGAAGGAACCTTTACGACTCCTAATGAAATGCTGCAGAGAGGAGCTGAAATTAAGTCAGCAGAGTTCACGATTTGTCTTGGAGTAGAGCCTAATTCAGTTTATAATGCAAGGTCTATGCTGGAGTCCCAGCATCAGGTAGGTTTGGGCTGTCCCCCTGTGCTCTCTTACAGCCATCCACTGCTTTAGTGTATTTTTGCCACTCTGTTATCCAGTGCAGTGGTGAGCTCCCTTCCTTCTCTGTTATTTGAGGAAGAAAGATGTTGTCAATGCCTTTTGCCTTGAAAGGGATGACAAGCTTGATCTACAAGCTGGGCTGGCGTGGGGGAGGAATGAGAGCAGAGCTCCCTTCCCCCAGCTGCTGTTTGTCTGACGCAGAGCTTGTACTTCTGTTGTTATCAGCTGCTTTGGTAAGATCACAGTGTGCCGGGATTGCTCAGAAGGTTAAAATATGTTGACTGAATTTTCTTCAGCAACCAACGCAAAAGGCTAGCTAATAGCATCACTGCCTGTCAAAAGCAGCCAGTCCCTTCATTTCTCATAGCAATGAAACACACTGGAGTTTTTCATGGTTTATATACATCATGATACCTGTGCTGTGTGTGTCATGTCAAGGATAGGAACAATAGGCATTCCAGCCAATAGATCCATCAGAGCTTGCAAACAAACACACAAAATTGCCTCTTTCTGTGAATTACTTGTTTTGTATTGATTTGTGATGATGTATAGTGGGAGATGAGGACTTTTAATTTTGAACCTTTTTCTCCTGGTCTTTCTCCTGTGAATATCATCTTCTGTAACAGATACTCTGCTGTTTGCTTCGGTGACCTCCTGACTGTCTTCAAATCCCATTTCAAGAGCAATCTTTTCTCTCTGGCCTCTGACTCCTATGAGTCGATCTAATAAAACAATCAAATGGTAGTCCCTAATCCTGCCAGTTTCCCATGCTAAGTTCTGCTCTCTAAACCCCTCTTTTCTTGTGTCTCAGCATCCGGTATCTGTGGATATCTAAAAATAGGCCTTGCACAGGCATCAATCCCTCTCCCTGAAAAGTTCAGCTGTGGGCCATTCATACACGGTGCAGGAGACCTCGCTTGAGCTCCTTTTGCCAAAGGTGACTTGAAATGATATCTCATCTGCCAGGAAAGTGCCTTGACATGGATGCTAGTCTGGGTTGTGTTTTTATCCATAGTTCTGTTGATGTTGTACAATTTTTGGGAGACATGTAGTAAGATGGGGTTACATCCAGAAATACCAGTGTTTAGATAAGAAAGCTCTTATATAGAATTTAAAGAACGAAATCCTTAAGCCATCTTAATTCATATTTAAAGCCCCTCCTATAAATCCATATTCATATTAAAGGCAAATATAGACTGAAGAGGCATCTTGTCTTTCTTGCATTTTCTCTACCCCAGGGTACCTTACAGAACAATCTGTGAGTAAGATGTTTCCTTGGGAGATAAAACACATGCTTTCAAATCCCCTTGTGCTGAGGAGGGATTTTAATCTGAGTTTTGTTCAGCCTCCGTAAAATCCTTACTAGTGAATCTACTGTGAAAAAAAGTCACTTCTGCTCCTTTCTTCAGTACCAGTGTGGATTTAGCTCTTTATTTCCTTTGTATTTATTGCATGTGCCTGTAAATGAAGTGCTTCAGAAATGTCAGAACAGTTCACTCAGATTTTCCACTTTCTTTTTCTTTGGTTGAAAGCATTGGGCAAAACATAACCTTTGCTATCAAGTAGTTTTGACTTTCCTGGAACAACTTATTAAGACTACGTGCCCAGTTTTACCAAGAAACAGTAGTCATAAGGAAAAAAACCCCAAACAGAACAACATTATCCACAACAGCAAACTCCTGCCAGTAATCTGTGATGAAATTTAACCTCATCTCAGCAGAATCATCTTGTTATTCTGAGGAAGGCTACCCTGGCTTTATGACACAAAGGTTCTCAATAGTTCAGTTAGAAATGTTGCTTAAAATCATGCTGTTGCTGGTCTCTGCCTTCATTTGTCTGAGGTAAATACAAGACTTTTGGTCTTTTTTTTTTTTTTTTTTTTTTTTTTTTGCTATGAAAGGTCTTGCGTGAGAAAAAACGTTCATTGGTCCTTATTGTGATCAGCACAGATCAAAGTGTTCTTGACCCAAGTTACCCTTTCCCATCAGTTGAGGGGGAGAGCTTCCTTGGGGCTATGATTGCATGGCAGCCAGGACCTAGTCCTTTTAACTGGTGCTGTACTCTTATATCACAGCACTAAACTGCTTTGGGCCACAAACATTGATGGAAATAGGAAACTATTTTCATACTTAGGAGTTGGGTGATAGGTACATTCATATGGCACCATGTAGCTCTATTAGATGATCCTGCAGTTCCTACAGAGGTGCAGAGGTTTTGCTGTGAGATCAAAGCCTGGGCAAAGGAGAGGGCAAGCACTTGCTGTAGCATTGTCAGGCAGCCTCACCCACAACATTCACAGTGAGGAAGAATGAAGTCACAAACTCTTGTATGAGATTCCAAGGAAGAGAAAGAGAAATCGTATCTGCTCTTTATTAGAGATTCAATTATATGCTCTCTTTGGGAGAGTAAGATTTCTAGGCCTCTTATAAATAGAAGACTGCATCTCAGCTTGATTACTTCAAAACAGCTTCCTGCAACCTCCCACTAGGAAGATGAGCAATTAGTATAATCACAGCAATAACTCAAAGATGTTTAATGCTGAAACTTCCGTAACAAGTTTTCTGCTCCCGGTTCTCTGCTGGGCTATAGGCAAAGAACAGTAAAATGCACATTCCCATTGCCAATGATGCACCATCCAAGAGGTCTTCTTTGCTGGATGCAGTTAATTTGATGCCATTAAATGGTCTAGCAGAGATGTGGGGTACTCTTGTTGGGTGGAGGCCTTTCATTATGAAGCTCAGTCATGCAGGTGGAAGTGTTGTGAAGAAATGGAAAGCAAAGGTCCTAACTGTGAGTCAATCTGCTGCTAATAAACGTGCCACCAGAGTAGATTCCAGTTTATTCTCTGTCAGAAATATTCCAATAACCCAAGGTCAGGAAGTAGTAACATTTTTTTTTTTTAAATCATGGAAAAAAGGAACGAACTAGCCCCCTCTTTTGGCTAATTGGGAAATAGTAGCAGGAATTGGTATTGGCTAAATTGCAGGTCCTGGAAGTATTCCTCCTCCTCCTCCTCTCACGCAGGAATCTGTTGTGCTCTCAGATATCATTTATCCATGTAGCCACTCAGCCTTCACTAAAAGTAAGTGCTATTTTTTAAGTGTAGATCTTCCAGTCAAATCAAGATTTTGCATCTAAGGTTGTAAGCTCCATATCTACAAACATTCTCTGCATCTACTAGTTCTGCAGCTGATAGCGTTTACCAGCATACAACTTCAGAGTTGTGTGCAAGGTCCTCCTAGCACAGAATGTACAGGAGTAAATTACCTGTGGGAATAATCTCCTGGAGGCTGTTGTGACTCTGGAAGGATATTCTGTCACTGTAAGGGAAAGCACAACTTTATATAACATTTTTGTAAAGGGTTTGAGGAGAAATGTTTATTCTTGAAAACCAGAGACTCTCTAACATTAAGTCCACAGCTTCCTGCTACTGGAAAATTGCAGGAATTGGTGACAAAATTTAAGCTTGACAGAAGCTATTAATGCTTCCCTGGGATATCCAGAAGTACCTGGAATGTTTTATAAGCAATAAAAACAGTGAGGTAGGCCTAGTTTTCTGTCTCTTTAGTGAAAGTGTTTTGAAAAAGCTACACCTTGCAGAAATGCTTTTTTGGAAATTAGTCTTCTAATATAATCCTCCCAAAACTTTTAAAAAATAAAATCCTAATATAAAATGTTTAAAAATTCTCCTCTTCATAAAGAGAAAAATACCTTTGTATTAATCACAACTTTCAATTATCTTTAAATGGGTATGAATGTACATGTAAGTAATATGATAATCCCGGAAGACAGATCCTGTAAAATATTAATAGCAACTGACTAACTGAGTTATATAGAAATATAGATGTATATAATAAAGCTTTTGCTTTCAATTTCTCATAATATTGTCATTTAAAAAGCCATTTATACAAATATGCAAAGATCTTTGTGCACTTACCTACTGTTTTAGCACTTAGATAAAGCAGCTGTTTCCAGGAAAAGGAAAAATTTTTGCTTATTTGAATTTTGGATTTTGTCACCACAGCTATTAGTGCCATTTTCATTCTTGTCTCCTCATCTAGTTGTGTTGGATCACGAAATTATCACCTCCAGCTCTTTCCTCTCCCAAAGGAGTCTACCCATTGATCTTCCAGCTGAATTCACCTGCCACAGTCAAAAAGAACAAGGTTACTGAGTATCAGTATTTGTGCTGTCTAAGATAACAGATGTCATTTTGTTCGAAGTGGACCAAAGCATGAGCACTAGCAACAGACTAGAGGTGGCTAAGGTGGGCAGTGGGGTGCTGCCAGGAGGACTTGGCAGCCCATCCCAGCCTTTCTGACTTTGGCCCTGTGGCTGGAAGTCACCTGGCACTGGACCTTGGTGTGAGCCCGGTGCTTAAAATGACTGACTCCATGTTTCTCTAAGTGAACAAGCACAGCCAAAGAAATGTGGTGCCAATGCAGAAAAGTTGGTGTAGGAAAGAGAAATAGGGTTTAGAAAGAAAGTCAGGCTGTATAAGATGTCAATGTGAGGTTTGTTTTAAGAGTTCAAGTACTAGAAATTAAAAGTAAAATCCATTCAAAGTTTAAATGATCACATAATTTAGAGACTTTTTTTTTTTTTCCAGTATTTTTCTATGTCACAGGATATTTACAGGACCTAATCCTTCATGCAAAAACTTCGGAATTAAAAGCTGAATCACTAAGCTTCACAAACTCTCATGACTGAACTGCAGGCATCTCCAGACAAAAAGTAGGAAGTAAGGAAGGAATAGTATGCATATCTGAACTTGATAAGAAATACCTGAAAAGCACAATGCCAGGAGTCTGGAACTAGCCCCAGGCTATCTGAGAAATGCAGGTTCTGTTTTATGATTGCAAAAAACCTTGTGAGAAGGATATTTTAGCATCCCCTAACATTGCTTGGCCATATGTGTTTTGGGAAGCTTCCCAGGGATTGTGTTGAAAATGATGCCACAGCTGCTATTCCTACATGTTCTTAACCTCCTATCCAGGGAACTGAAACACCAAGTAAAGCAAATAAATGATAGTTAGACTCATTGTTCTAATCTAATTACTAACACACTCTTGTCTTCATCTCTATTTCCCTTTCCCTGCTCTCCAGAGTTTTTCCAAGCCATCCTTTTGGCCCAGTCCTGTAAATATATTTCTTTTTACAGGATATCATAATTCTCATTATCATCTAGCTGTTTTTCTTGGTTTTTGCTTTTCTCTGTAGTTTCAGTGCTCAAGTTTCCAAGCTGCATTTTAAAGGAATAAGACTAGACTCAAAGAAACTAATTTTGTTGTTTTGGAAAAGGGCAGATCCTTCAATGCTTTGATCCTCAAGGGGTGACAGTTTGCAATAGTCAGCATGGGAACTTGAACCACACCCAATTGCCAGGGAGCCCAGGAAACACTGGACCGGCTCACCTGCTGTGGTGTCACCTCATTGGCTCTCATGCCTTCCACCAGGTGATAAACAGCTATCAGTGTGTCAGGTACAGCTATTGGCAACAGCTGGGGACGGGAGATCTGAGAAAAATCAAAGGCGTGGCCCTTTTTTTAGTGTTGCACTGCCTTCTCCAAGTATCAAGGATTAAGAACATTTTTATAGATCTGTCTGACCTGTACTTGTCCATAATACTACCAGTGCTCTGTGTGTAGGCTTGGCAGTGAAGAGCACCTTAACTGGGAAGGGGAGGACTCTCATGAAGCACTGCCAGGTTTTTCAACCTGCAGGCATCACATTGCAAACTCCCTCACTTACCACTCCCAGCACATGTGACTGTGTGCCAAAGGGCCTGGAACATTTTTAATGATGCAAAGTTCCTTTCACATTTTCTATCAGTCTTTGAAAACATTTAGGTGAAGGGTCCCCAGGAATCTTTAAGCTGTCAGCTCTGTGTTGGGTTAATAGGATCCGCCACGGAGGACATGATGTTTGTGATGTTCCTACTTTGCTTTTTTGCAGGCATTGGGCTGGAAGGTGAAATCAACAGCATCTTTCTAGTGCTGTAGGAAGTTTTGAGCTACCTGGAGAAAATTAAGTCACAGGAGTAATAATAGATTTCCTTGTCACTTTGTATCATGGTTAGATCAACCGGATTCAGAAATACCATCAAGCATCATCACTTTCCAGGGGCAGAATCAACTATTTGATGAAACTGACTAAATGTCCAGCATATTTCTAAGTTAGAGAGATATTTCTTTTTATTTTACAAAATAATTTGATACAGTAATAGTGTATGCATTTCAAATGTTTGTACTTTTTTTCCCTCACTTGATAACTTGATAGTATTATTTTAGACACATTCCTATCTTGCAGGAAATAGACTAACCTGAAAGTGTTCAGGTGCTGGGTCTTTTTGAGAACTTTTTCATTTAAAGCATTTGAAATGAGTGAGTGAAATATAACTCTAGAGTGACCCATATCTGATACTTTCCAAGTCAGTGAAGGCCTTACAAAAATTCCTTTGAGCTTTATATTGTCCAGAATAGTGCCAGTTCACTGGGGCTCTTAGCCATGCCTAGACGTACTTCATGGTACAGTAGTGAAGGTAAATATCTGCTTAAAAAGGTGGCTTTGATGAGGCATAAATAAACTTTCTGCTTGAAGAGGAGGCCAAACTGAGGATAGAGCTGAGGATAGGTCTGTACAAGGGGATATGGACCTTAATGATTGGACTGCCATGAAATTGTTATTGACCATATGAGTTGGGATGACCCTGGCAGCAGTTTCCTTACTTCAGAATGATTCCTTCCAGAACTGCATTGAGAGGCACAATAGGGATGTGTCTCTAATGTCCTGATATCTTTACCAGGTCCTGAGACTATGAATCAAAGTAAGAGAGTGGAATTTATCAGTTTTTCTCCCTTGGTAAATTGCAATTTCTCCAATGTATTTGTCTCCATTCTGCACATGCTGGGCATAGTGCAGCTCGCTGCTCTTTCTGCCGACACTGATCCAGCATCAGCTGGAGAGTGTCTAATCAGAAGTTTTTCTTCAGATCTGCAGTTTGGTGGCCCCTTGTAGATGTTGAGGACATTTATTTCTCCTGCCTTCGTGACTTGACAAAAAGAATCCCAGAATAGCAGGTCTTGCTCCAAAAAACCCCAGTGGCTTCTGCTGTGCAGCACACTATATGCTGCTGAGAGGACATGGGATGGCTGCCATCCTAAGTTTTGCACAACTCAGTGTCCAATTGGGAGAGTCAGTGCACTCTGCATGATGCTTGAGGGGCCTTTTGAAAACGGGCAAAATAATTCAGTGGCCTCAACTGTTCTGGGCCATTTTCATTTAAACTGCTGCTGGTGGGGATGTAGAAGGGCAGTGATGTTTTCCACAGACCCATAATGAAGAAATGCTTGTTATTGCATAAGAATGACTTGAGGTTTTCAGTTTTCAAAAGCCCTGTAAAACACAGGCCTTGAGTAGAAGGGAGGGGTGGGTTTTTGGGCCAGATCTAATACAGGGTGGTGGTGCCCATAGGTCAGAGTCAAATGGCAAGTGATGGACAAAAGGCATCTACCTTCCTCAATTTCATACGCTGAAGAGGAATGCATTTCTGGAGCACAGGTACTAGCTCCAATTCATTGCAAGAAGCTCCACAGTAAGGCAGGATGTAAATTTGATGCTCTAAGCCAGGCCATGAAAAGACACAACAGATAAAGGACAGATTATTTTTGCATTCAAGGTCAAGTGACATTTAAAGAACCATTCTGCAGACACAGTGGAAAATTACAGAAGCAGAATTTTTGTTGGCCACTTCACTCTTTTCAGCTCTACAGCAGAACTGGAAAGAGGTGAAAAAAAATCAGTCCCTGCTCCCTGCTTGTGACTGTTTGCTTATTGTGTCAGCATTTCAGGCTTTTATTACAGGTCTGCCATTTTCTCTATAATTATTTTAAAGCCTGATTTTTGTAGGATTTGGAAGTTTGTCCACTCTGAACATTCAAATTTTGTTCTTCCCCAATGCAGGACTGATGATGGGAAGCTTAACCCTCAGCCCCTTCTCTGGGTGCTGAAGTATTTAATTTCTCAACACTGGCTGGAGAGAATTTAATACAGAAAGATGTGTGTTCAGATTCCCTGCTCTCCCAGTCCTTGGCCTTTCAACTGAGACTGCCAACAAATGATTGCTGAACGCTTGCCAGGCAGCAGTAACTTTCAGTCCTCAGTTTATAATAATGCAAAATCGGTATTCTGCTGTCAACCCCTGGTTTATAATAATGCAAAATCAGTGTTCTGTTGCTGGGAATGCCTTATTCATTATGGGCCATGTCCAAATCACTTGAACGTGAATCTGTGGTGATGCACATCAGCTAATCTGCCAGAAATTGCTTCATAAATGCAGTGCAATTCGCCATACTGGCAACATGTAATTTATGAAGCCTCCTTTTTCAGACCAAAATGCAGGTTGGCTTATTCTAAGGAAGCTAAAAAAGATAAACTCCCAACCAGCAATAAAATTCAAGGGAAAATGGATATCTAATTCTATAAAGCACTTCTGAAAAATCCCATCTGTTAATGCTTAAAACAATATATCTTCATAAATATTAAATTGATTCAAACAGCTAGCACACACATGCTCTCTCTCTCTCTCCCCCCTTCTTTCATATTTTTCTTTTTTCCATCTCATAGTTCACTTACGAACTTTATGGAAAGATGTGGGATGAATACCCAGGCTTGGGGCTGGCCTCATCCAGCCCTGCAGTAGCGGTTCTGTTCCCACTCCCACCAGAGCCCTCTTGGCATACATACAATTAACCTTGGTTAAGTATTGGGTATGCAGTGGTGTGTAGGCAGCAGAAGAGCTCCTCTAGTTGTTTAGCACTCTGGCATCAGATGAGAATAAATACAGGGCATGACCTGGCCCTCCAGGGCACTGGCCTAGATAGATCTAGTAACACACAGACTGAAGTTTTTCTGTGTAGCTGACACTGATTCAATGAGGAAACTGACTGAATGCTTAACATAATAGTACAACCATTGACAGGATTTCCCCAACCTTATTTAACATAGATGTGTGTTTATGCAAACATAGATGTGTGTTTATGCATGCATTCACAAACACACTGTTCTTCCAAGATTGTAAAGGCTTCTGTGGAAAAAAGCATTATCAAACTTTGATAAAAGATGAAAACATGGAAACATGCTCTGGGATGGATTACATTACCTTTGTAGTAAATCAATTTACTTGAGTGGCCCTCTGTAAAAAAAAGTTTAGCCACTTATGAATTATAGATATACCTGTTGCTTTATAGCTACTCATAAACATTTGCTTAAAATGGTTTAACATACGATTTTCCTTCATAATTTGTAGAAATGGCTTCATACAGAAGTTTCTAGTTATGAAAGGTATCCAAAGGCAGTAATGTTTTTATGCCTATAGTTTTCCCAGACGTGTGATGTGATTGTTTCTCTGTAAGTTTCACTCTTAATGTATAATGGGAAAATAGTTTTGGTGTTTCTCATAACCATATGGAGAACATTTAACAATATATAATTCAGAGGGCACATCTCTGTGGAAACAGAACCACGTACTTCCATTCATGACCCAGTACATGGCTAGCAGTACTAATACTGCATGAAGTGGTCTACCCTTAGGGCTGTATTCTTCCTGCTTTGGGAGGGAGAAGAAATGTGCTGGCTTGAGTACAAATATGATTTTAATGCCCTAAGAAAAGATGAATTAAACAGCATCTTCCAAGATTCTTTGTCTTCCCTCATCCTTTGCTAGCTCTGTCTCAGTGTTGTTAAACTGGTTTAAGTGCAAGAGATGAATCAGGCTTATTCTAGTCCCTTCTAACAGTACAAGAAGTGTACTGGGAAAAACCACAAAAATGCACATAAGAATATCAACAACAAAAGTATTTGTACAGAGCTAAGCTTTATGTCAGGCTATATTGGTTTTCAAACGCTCTCACTTCCAGCAGGCTAGACTCCCTGCTGATTGTGGTGTAATGAAGTTTACATAAAGGAGGAAGATAAATTTATTTCCATACCAAAAGACAGTGGGTTGAGAAAAATGTAAAGTCACTAAAATAATAATGAAACAGAATGGGTGGAAGAAGAGCCCCCTGCAGCAGCCCATGTTAATTACCCTTGCAGCTGGGAGATCAATTTGCATATATATTCTTTGAAGCCTGTCAGGTATGAATTGAACCACTGAACTGTTACATTTGATAATCTAGCTCTCCAAAGCATTTCTGCTAAAGATGTTATGTTTCATAAGACTAGTTATTTTTTCTGTCTCAAAGTAAAGAGCTGTACTTAATTTGTTCCTGTATAAACAGATCTATGTTTGTGGCTTCCTAGAGCACCAGGTTAGCAACGTAATCTCATCAAAAGCATTGGTACTGCTGATTAAACACGAAAGAGATATAGTCAGATAGCCCTGACAACCAGTGAAAGCAAGGAAATTAAAGCTAGTGGTGACAGGCATGACTCATGGGATAGTTAATGAGTTATGGAGCTTTTCAGCTCCAGGACACATATTCCATTATGTTCTGTACTAGTGGTGACAAAATTGTTGCCATCTGATAGCTGCTTCATGGCTGGAATAAACCTACTGTGTGGTCTCAGGAATTTTGCAAGTCCATTTGTTTTGCACTAAATGTTAGTGTAGCATCCTGATGCCCGTGCTGTAAAATTGTTTGCAATGAATGCTAGCAGTTTACCACCTGTTGGCAGAAGCTTCAGAGGAGCATCAGAGATTTATAGAACTGTCGGAAAACCTGTTTCTCTGGCTGAGTAATCTAGAGTTGCTTGACTGAAACCAGTAGAAATAAGGGCTTCCATGGAACAAAACCTGTGCGAAGGGAGAAACTGCATGCAAATGAATTTTGCGCAGGAACAGGATATGAACTAAAGCTTGGTTGTTGTTTAACTGTTGGAATTGAACGCAACAGATTTCATACAACTCAGATGAACTCATGTTGTTAAACCTTTTTTTAGTAAACAATAACAACAACAAAACCCACAAAACCCTCCCAAAAAACCAGAAGCAATACCTTATCTGAGCTCTTCAGAAAAACTTATTACGTGTAACACATTCTTTTGAACACAGATGAGCCCTGACTCTTCAAATATTTCTTAGCATTAGATCTAGGGCAATACTTTTCTGATAATAACTGCATATTGATGCAGGACAAATGCTCCATTAGCAGGGATCTTGAGCCTTAGCAAAATCCTAAGATAAAAAAACCAGTGTGTAACAGAGTGTTGCTAGATCTGGTGTGGAGGACCAATGCCTTCCATGGTTTCACTCTGGATCTATTAAAAATTCTTTTTTCTGAGATTGCTCCTTTATGTTGTTGCCTTACCTTTTTTGCTATTTGTGGGGAAAAGTTTTATACAGAAGTTCTTCTCTGCCTGCCTTCACAGACATAACAGCTCATCCCAAGAGTTTTCTTTCCCATTTTTGAGTGGGAAGACTTAGACTCAAGGGTGGTCAGGTCAGAACATGGTGCAGGGTTGGTGGAGAGTACAGTTAATTTGTGCATCCAATTTGCTTGAAATTAATAGTTCTAAACATCCAGAACCCATATGATATGCTTTTCTGGCAGATTTATTCTGAGGGTACAAGAGGAATACTTTGCATTTTCGCAAAATTTAAGCACTGTTGGGCCCAAGGAGAATCTTAATAGTCCTTAGTGAACTATAGATTTGTTAGCTGACAAATCTTGTTCATGTCACTGGTTGTTGCTGGCAGTTAGAAAAGCTTAGTTACATTTTCTCTCTTCATTAACAATGTGAGACTCACTGGAAAAATGGGACATTTGGGGCTCCCTGATTGATCTAGGATTGAAAAAAGAGGTTGATATTCAGGTCTCATGCAAAATTAGATGGGGTTGCATACTCATGGTAGAAACTCAAAATATCTTACCCAAAGTCAGCTATGAACTGGAGTAATTTTATATCCCAGGGAGGACTGTCAGGATAGCATGTAAAATAATAGAGTTTTTCTATTATTTTAGAGAGGAGAGAGAGAGAGAGAGAGAGAAGCTGTTCTTATTATTTATACCTCTCTACATCAGTATTACTGTATTTCATCACTTGTATGCAGTCTTTCAAAATAAAAGAGCTGGCTGATATAATTTTAATACTCTTTAATATAACAAATCTCTTGCATGAAAGATGTTTATTTAATGATCATATATTAAAGATAAGCACATTCCTTTCTTTTCCAGGCAAAAAAAACTTCAGGTCTAAAATGAACTGCAGGTAGTTATAATGCAAGCCATGCCTAGAAAAATAAACTCCTTCTGTATTAGCTTAAGCTCTTTGAGATTTAATGAAGTCTTATATTTGTTGATCAAATGTGCAAAAGGTGTAGTGCAAGCAAAGCATTCAATTCATAACAGGGAGAAAGTTTTGTACAGCAGAAGTCTTACCTTGCAATGGAAATGTAGGTAATTATAAGCATTCAACTCCAAGTCTTTTTGAAGGATGTGCAGTGAATGAAATAGTCCATATAGAACACCTAAGATGTAGAACTATTTATTCCTCTCCAATTTCATTTATTTTAGCAAGAAGAGCAATATGAAAGTAGGGTGTATGTAGAGAAGACAGAATATAGATCACAAAAATATTTGCAGGTGTTTTGAAATTTCCATTGTCTATTTCCATTTTTGGAGATACTCTTTGTTGGATTCTTGTGATGATTCCACCTGGAATTTCTTATCCATGAATGATAATGAATGATCCCATGCTTTTTCCTCCTGTTATGTTAGGGTTTTTCTTGACATCTCTATCCAGCAGTTACTTCATCACACAGTGTCTTTCAGGCTTATCTACCTGTTAATTTTTTTTGTTGTTGCTATTGTATACCATTTTTATATGATGCTTTGCGTAAGTGTTTTGCACATATTTCTTTTATGGTTGAATTTCAATTGTTCACGAATATTTCTTATTGGACTGGGTGTTTTTTAATATATCATCAGATAGGACACTGTGTACAACATGCTTAATTAGTGATCAATAGTGTAATGAATATTATAACTGAATGCACTACAGAAAACAAAAATTGATATCTATAAACTAAACAGGGTGAAACCATAAAATTTTGTCTTCAGGTATATTTCTTAGCTGAAAAATCTCATTCCATTTAGCTTTCTTGCATGCTGAAGATTAACTAGAGGACATGAATCCCAAGAGGGTATATGAAACACAATACATGTCGGATTCTGAGGTGAAGAGTTCAAGACAGTGTCAAGTCTTTCTGATATCCCCATGAAATCTGGAAAAAGATGAAATAAAACAATCAGCTTGAAGGCTTATTCATTTGTTTTGTGCTACAATGACAAGGCACAGAGAGAATGTTAAGAAGCAGTGTTTAATAGGCATTTGCAAATAACCTTTACCAAGGGGAATTCAGAAGAAGGGAGGTCATCTGAAAACAAGACAACCTTGATAGCAAATCATGAGGCTTTGTTTGTTGAGTTCCTTCTTTCCCTAATGGTGACTACTTGTACTGTTGTTTATCCTTCAGGCCACAGCTGCTTTAACAAGGACACTTTCAGACTGAATTATGGGTGGAATTGTATAATAATAATAGCAATGATGAGAATGGTGAATATCATCTTGTCATTCTCCGCCTGTCCTGTGTATTCTGAGCAAACACTATTATCTTTTAGGGCCACATAATTTCTTCCTACTTTTTAACTTTATAAAGTTATTAATTTGTAAATTAATTTCGCACTGTCACTGAAAGTGTTGATGCTGACTACCTGACATCCCTTGCCACATTACTATTTGTAGACCTCTAACTGGTGGTTGTGAGAGCAAAAAGTTCTGACCACTTTTCTAGGTTGCCTTTTTGTCAGCTGGTGCTTCAAATGTAGAAGGACTTTGGTTGATGATATCTACATTGTCAGGGTTGTACAGGGCATATGCTACTTATAAATCTTTGGGGTTTAAATATGACATTGTGCTTTCCCCATATATAAGAGAAATATTAATGCTGTGCTAACTTTTCAGTTCTGTACTCATCTTGGGCAGATTCTATAGCAGCATTCTTTTGTTTAAGTTGTGAAAAAAGCAGAGTAGAAGAAACACAAATGTTAAGGTATGAACTTCTGCATCTCAATTTCTTCCAATTTAATAAAAAAGACCATAAAATGAAACTGCTAGAGGACAGGGTCACAAACAGCACTATGGAATTTTCCTTTGCAATAAATGTTTGAGATACAGAAATTTTACATGTGTCACAGGAGAAACTGGACAACTAATTGAAAGAGAGATGTATTGAGTGTCACTAAACAGATAAATCACATTAGAATCTGGAAATCCCTATAGCTGAAAATAGCTGTGAAAGTATAATTTATTGTGTTGTTGCATTTCACATTGTATCTGTTTATGGTCACTGCTGTTGGCAACGTTCTGGGTTGCATGGATGTTTTGTTTGCATCAAAATGACCAATGTATGTCCCAGAGTCTTTGTCCCTCTGATTTCACTACTGAAGCATGGATACTCCCTTCGTACACTGTGAAGTTAGTTCCTTTTTTCCTCAATATTCTCAAAAATTTCCATTTATTTTTGTTCTGCTCTCCTACTCTGTTCCCTGTTTTTATGGGCATTCCTTTGAATTCTGCTTAAATTATTACAACTGTTCTAAATCCAGGATTGACTGATTTTACTCTACTCTCTCTATTTCCCATTCCCCAAATGTATTTTTTCTCCTTCTCATTCACAAAGGCAATTTAAACAAAATTAATTTTTTTTCGGTAGAGTGAACACCCTGTACTAGAGTCTTCCCATTCAAGTAGGATTCATCTTTGATCAACTAGTTTTGGTTTGCATCATATAGAATATAATTCACTCCATGTACAACTACGGTTTTCATTGCTACACTTCATGTGCAGTATATTGACCTTACTCACATTATAGTTCTCATAATCTGGAAAGTCAAACCTTAAGGCTTCAAGTTGTGAGTAGTTCAAATGCTGGATTTAAAGTCAAGGATGTCTGAAAGATAAGCAAGTGCTGAGTCCCATCCATTAATAAGATTTTTTGCACAAATTCCTCAGTTTTGTATGTTATTTCAACTTTATTTTTTAGGGAAACTTTTCTCAGTATATTTTATGGGTCCTATTGGCAGGTCAGGGGGAAAACTTCCACTGGTTTCAGGGATTAAAGAGCTTAACAGACTTACTAATGAAATTCAAGCTGTCGTTTTTTTGTGTTTTTTTTTCTTTTTTTTTTTTTTCTCAGAGATGGAGAGCAGAAAGAATGAGAAGTCAGTGAGGTAAACTTATATACAGTGGAATTTATTTTTTTTAATGACATGCAGAGTGATAGTTTTAGGGAGCTCCAGAGATTATTATTTCATATACTGAAGCTCTGTCTGTACCACCTTGGATGAAGGTAGTGGTACTCATATTTCACCAAAACCCCCTCATCTATACTTTATTGGGATGGGACCTGCATGTTCAAAGACTCATGGGGAGAAGATTGCAAGTTGTTTTGTTTGCAGGGTTCAGGTCTAGCTCTCAGAAAGAACAGACACTACTACATTTTCTCAAATCTTTAGTGTCTCGGTCAAAAAATAACATGAAATTGTCTTTGAATAGACAATTTGAAAGGTAAATGTATTGAGTTTGCTAAATGTATATGTTTGCTAAAGATAAAACATGAAGGGGTTGTGTAAAAACCTCACGTGGAAATATATGTGTAACATATATAACATAAATTCACATAACTGTTAAGCTGAAGAGGTGCTATCAGTAAATGTGGTGTTTATATTTCTGTTTAAGCTTTCAGTCGTTTTTCAGGCAATGTTTAGACAGTTTCATGATATTTTGAGTATAGAAATTGCACTTTCTTGTGTGAAATGTAGTCAGTACCTAGTTTCAGGTTTTAAGTTACTACATGCAGTTTAATTGCGCTTAATGTCTCAGAAAAGACAAGTGTGCTCTCTGCTCCAGCAAAGAGTTAACCCAAACTTTGAGAAGGGAGTTTAATAGAGCTATACAAAATATTACCTCAGTATTCCACTCCAGTCAGTTGTTTGTGCAGATGTGAATTAATGGACTGTTATAAAGGTAATGTGATTTCTGTCTTTTCAGTTAAGGAGTGATGATGGCCAAAGTTTTGTTTTGTGTGCTGCCATTAAGTAAAATCAATGTGCTAATAAAAAATCTCCATGTATCTTTTAAGAAGCAACTTCTTAAGAAATATCAAGAATAGTGGAAACATATGCTCTGTGAGAAGAAGACCAGTATTTGGTCTTTACACATCAACTGAATCTGTTTAAAACTGCTCACATCAGGTAGAAATGTTGAGGCTACTAGAACTAATGGCGTACATGAAGTTGGAAGCATTCAGTTGTTTGTGTATAAGCATTTTCTACTACATTCGGTCTACTTGAGGTTATACAAAAATATTTTGCAGAAGAAAACATTTCAAACTTCTGTCAAACTAGTCATCTGTTTTTATTACATATTTCTGAGGGTTGATCTCACTCTTACTGCATGTAATGAGTTAATGAACATTTTTTCCTGGATATATGTCCCAAGTTTAAACATCTAACTGAAAATTCTCTTTGAAAATGAACATAAATAATGCATATTAAATGTTTAATGAGTCTGATGGGCCTTCACAATAAATAAACCAATAATAGCAACTTTTTTTGGTTTGAAAAAGGTAGTTATTCTCAGAGAGAAATATGTTCTTCCATGAACAAAATTAACTCAGACCTGAAGACTTTTGAGCCAAACTTATAAAAGGTTGTTATGAGCAGAGCACAGCTGTGGGAGTTAGGGCTCCCAAATTCTAATTCAAACACCCATTTGAGGTGAAGAATTTCTGACTCTCTCATCACTCCCCAAACACTCTCATGCCTCCAAAATATAGTCTGAAGTACACAAAAAGAGGCATCTAAACCTTAAACTATTCCCTGTGCAGGTTTAGATATCATTCAGAATTTTTACAGCTTTGTGTTTGTAAATGTTTTAAAACAGAAACGCATTATGTGAGAACTAAATCTTCTTTTAATAGCTTAAGTAGTTCTGGACAAATAACATAGATTTCCTCTTATCACTTTAATTACCAAAGGAAATTGATAATCTCTCTTTCTTCTTTGGTTGGTGAGTGCTTTTGATTTACACTCCTGTATATTCCATTGTTTCCCTAAAATCTAGTCTGCAGGAAGTACAGAAACTGAAAAATCTTTGCTTTCTAGGAGCAGCACACACAGAGCAGCACACAAACTGTTGTTTATCTCTTTGGAAGGCTTACTTTCCAAAAATAAGAACTTAATTTTTCCAAAGCCATTAAGAAAGGGATGAAGCTGCTGTAATCTTCGTTGAAGTGGTATCTACTTTATGTCTTACACCTTTGCCCTTTGATTCTCCTGGATAAATCTTTTGTGGAAGCGAACTCCATGTATTTTGCAGCGTACAATCTCAGCCCTATGGTTTTTCTGAAGGTTATGAAAGTCTTTAAATATTTTTAAATTATCAGATTGTGAAAATAGTGCCTAATAGCAAATTATGTTTTAGGTTCCATGTTCTAATGTTCCTTAGAACTTTATTCAGAACTTCTCTTTAGGACTAAGATCACATCATGCTCATACATTAGGGTTATGTTCACAAACTTTAAAATTTACTCTACTTAACAACTGGGACAATTTTTATCTTTGACAAAGATGGATAATTCATAAGGTGAGGATCATCAAGGATTTAATTTTTACTGCTTCATGGCAAGGGCATAGAAGGGACATGCAGAGTTGGCAAAGACATTGCAGAGAAACTCAGTGAAATCTTTGCATAGGCATTTAGTGCTCTGACTCTCACACCTGATGCATTTGTAGATTTCTAGATAGCAGATTGTCTATAAGATATGAATAAATTTGAAGTAAATGAACAGGAAATATTAGACCAGTCAGGGAGGTTAGGAAGGTCACTGGGACCAGATGGCATAAAACCAAGAGCTCTGAATATGAAATTCCCAAACTTCTGGCTAAGGGATGTAAAATGTCATTACAAATGGACTCTGAACTAAAGGACTAGGACAGCTGTTGAATCTGCCATCTGTTAGAAGGGCTTTAGAGATGATCTTGGGGATGACAAACCAGTGAGCCTGATTTCCATTTCTGTTAAAACTGCGTATATGAGTATGAATGAAAACAACCCGTTCAGAAGAAGTTACATGGCTTCTGGATTTGTTTTCAGTAATAATAAGGATAAATGGGATCAAATGGGCATAACACGCACTGTTTTAAAAATGTCATTGATCAGGCTCCAGGCCAAAGTCTAGTTACAAATTTTTGTTGCCATGGGATTGGAGGAAAGATTTTTAAAGAAGAGGAATCTATGATAGGCCTTAATAATGGCACATTTCAGAATCTGCTCCAGCAAGGGCAATGGATAGTGAAACCTGCAAGCTTGTGGATGAATTCTCTCTGTTGACAATCAGTGTCATTTGCCTTCAATACCAATGGCTTCAATGGCAAGAATATCCAAAATAAAACTGAGCAGACCAAAAGTCAGCAGGTTGAGTTCAGTCTGAAGAAATGCATCTAGAAAAATATAACATGAACCATGCTGACATGATGCTAAACAAAGAATTGGCACTTAAAACTCAGAAAGGGACCTCTGACATTTCTCTGAAGTCTCAAAGTCAAACAAAAACTTTTTAGAAAAGTTAATGAGATTTAGCTTGGGAACAGAGAGAGAATAAGAGGATAGCAGAGTGTTGGAAAACTGATATGCCCATATCTTAGGTATTGTGTGTAGTTTTGTCTTCACATATGGGGAAAGGTGTAGCTCCATACTCCAAAGAAGTATGGAGAAAAACAAGTAAAATGTTCAAGATAGTTGCCTTTTGCAGAAACACTTAAAGGCTGGGACATTTCATTTTAAGAAGAGAAGGCCAAGGAAGGTTATGACTGAGGTTCCTGAAACCATTTAGGCAATACATAAACTGAATAAACAATCCTAGACCTATGGGAACTTGAAACCAGTAAGGCTTTTGTTTAAAGACAGTGACTGTAGTCCTTCACACAGTGAATTTCTTGAACTGACACTGGCTAGAGAGGTTGGAGGAAACTCCAACTCCACTACTGGCAGTACCAGTAGTACTCCCACCTCTCTAGTGGGTTAGTCATAAATAGTCATCTCTCACAAAGTTGCCCTTTAGTTTTTTAATACTGGGCAGAAGTGTACCCACTGTCAATATTAATTAAACCATTACCCACACTGAGAAGAGCCATGTGGGGAATAGACTGCAGAAAGTTATCAGGCTTCTCGTGTTTCTGCTGTTACTGGAGGCAGTGCACTGGGCTGTATGAGGATTAGTCTGCAGCTCAGGGACATTTCTTACTTATCCTTTTCCCTTATTCAGTCCAAGGATTTTATATGTGGTTTCTTACAGTGAATACCAAATATATTTTTTAAACAAGACCGACTTTTTAATGGCCTCACAGATGAGGCCTGCATGTACCTGTGCAGTACCCAGGTTGTCTCAGCCACTGTGAAGGTATTGCTTTTAGATAACTATTTCTATGCAGAGATCAAGATAGTCTATAGGTTCTGCTTAATCTGGTAAATCAACAAGTAAATTGCAAGTCCCAAAAAGGTTAGGCAATGCTCAAAACTGAATATACAAAAAGGGCAAAATCAGTGACCTCTTGGCAGAAAGGAGAAAGAAGTTTCTTATGTCATTTTGTTTTCCCAGCCAGTAAAGAAGTAACAAATGCAGATTAATGTCATAGTCATGTACAGCAAATTAAGGAGAAGGTAATAAGTCAATAGGTTTCTGGGTATACAAGAATAAATGTCATAGGCAAATAGAAGTGGAATAAATGAAGTTCAGTGTCACATTTTATGTCATTTACCTAGCTTAAGTTACATTGCCACAGGCCTCAGTAAGGAAGAGCTGCCTGATTATGAGCCTTGGGTTACATAATTCAAAATATATTCACATTTCTTTCCGGGGTAAAAGAACATATATATCATTTAGTTAGAGAACAAATACCAGGGCACAGAAAACTTTAAACTTCTTATTTAGAAGACACTATATGGGAAAATAATGAACAGATGGGAAATAAAAGGAATATGTTGACATTTCTTCAGCCTGCAAGGCATAGTAATCTTTCCTTCATTTTAGACAGTCCAAGGATCATGCACCATATGAAGTTTTTAGATATCAGGGTACAGGAAGCCGTGTTGTAAAGGGGAAACATTTAGATCATTAAGTTGTGTATGATAGTGCACTAAAGTGCAACTCCGTCATTCTGAACCACTCAAGAATTATAAAGCACAAACGGTTTCCAGAAGGTCTTATTTGGAGAAATCCAGGTAAAGTTTTTCCATTCAGAAATGGCCTAGCAGGTAATTTGGGTAGTTTAGGATCAGGATGTTTAAGTAAAGACTGTTGCATTATTTTAATAATACCTTTAATAAATACTTTTGATGATAAGGAATTTAAAATTCTACGGGAGTGTCTACGATTACACTCAATTGGGTAACCTGTGAAAGGGATTCTATATGAAGATTTAAAAATAGTCAAATATTCTGATTTATAGTGCAATTTTATGTGAAAAGCTGGCTAAACATAATTTTAATTTTCCTGAGAAAATAGTTTTTACTTAGGATACATAATGCAACAAACTCAATGGATTTTATTTATGTTCTTAAAGATAAACAAGTGTTTCTGTGCTGTTTGTATTAGAAATAAAATTAGGAACATGTTAAAATACTGTCCTGCATTGTCCTAAGTAAAACATTCCTGTAAGATAAATTGATAATTTTATAAAATCTCAAATGTATTTATTTGTTTTAGATGTGATAGAAAATAATGCTCACATAAAACACCTGGCAATAATTAGGCTTATAGACACAAAGCACTCACTGTATTAATAGCAAGGTATGCAGGTAAATTTACTCTGTTATCTCACTCCCTTGAATAATCAGTAGATAGTAATATTAAACTGAACAGATTGCTAAATTTAAGTAGGGTATCTGATCTTTCAATTGACGCTCACTGAAGTACAGAGCTCTCTCCAATCAATATCGTTTGCATACTTATGCAACAAATCTCAGAAGTCATTTCAGACCCATCATTGTGTGCAAAAAACATTTCATAAATCATTTGGAATACTAAACAAATTAGAGAAAATTTTCCTTTGGATTAGAGAAGAAATTTCTTTAATAAAATATATATTCTGAAATATTTCCTCTTCTGTAAGAAGCTGACTAGATTAAATTGAGAAGCTACTATAAAAGACCCACTGGGATACCTATTATTTCTTCATCCTTTTATCCTCTTGCAATTCTCTTGGGGACGTGTACATGTATATGCTGCATGAAATGTTCTTAACTGACATTAAGTCTCTCATCCCCTTAGGCCGTGGCTTTTTTCCTCCTACTGTACTGACCATTAAGCGGCTCTTGTGGATGTGATCTGGAAAGTGTTGTATTTATACCTTCTCAAGCACATATCTAAAACTACTCAATGCATTTTGATATTCCATGACTTTTTAAGCCTCATATAAGTTATAATATCAATTATGTTTCAATGTAATGACATGAAAGTGACACGCCATTGGTTCTTAGCTCTAAATGGGTGCAGGTGTCTTTTAATACATTTTTGCTCATCTCTTGGCATCTATCTTTCATTCTTCTTTCTGTTTTAAACATGTACGATTAAGGACAAAATAATACTGCCTACCCAGGGCCTTGGGGAAAGCCACATTGAATCTTTTTCCTTTGGCTGATCTTTGTTGGTGGAAAGCTGTATTAGGCAGCTTGGGCTTTGAGTGGGAAAATTAGGAGCACAATTCATGCCTGTGCACACTTCTGAATAATGCTGGTACATCGATTAGTTGAGTTAGTGCAAATTGTTTGCTGAAAGATAGCATGAGAGGTAGCATGGTGAGAAGGAAATTAACTCTATTGCACAAACCTCTTGGTTGCATTCTCCACCAATTATACTTAAAATACTTTGCTTTTTTGTACCCTGTTCTTGTATAGCAGCAGCTATAGAGAGCACGTACAGTCCATCTCCTATCCACTTTCCAGGTTGGCTTAAATGTCTGCAACCAGAACCATTCCCCCAGGTTTAATATTCAAATATTAATTTGTACTAAAATATTATGCTCTTTTCTTCTTTTATTTTATACTTCAACTCCTTCTCCCCATGGGAAAAGCAAAGGACGATACTAGTACAAGAATCTCATTTTACACTGTACCTGAACTGTCTCTCTGTTTTTATATTTTATGGTCCTGCAGTTCTTTTCTCAGTCACTCTGACTGCATTAAATTATGTAGAAACAGAGGCTTGTGACATCTCTGAACCAGCCTGCAAGAGAATAAAAAATCTTTCTTTTGCTTTCAGCCTGATGGAAAATCAAATTCCAAAAATTATATACAAATAATATCACCAGTCTAATGAATGGAATCAAGGAAAGGCAAGGGCAAACCCATCAGTTTTATTATCTACCAGTGCTGAAGGATATCTCTAGAATTAGTATGAATTTACATTACTAAATGGTCTTGGAAGGACGCGATAACTGGGTGAAATTTGAGTTTGTTAATATTTCTAAGCAGTAGCAGAAGATGCTCTCTTTGCCTAAGGCATAGGGCTGAAGCAAGAAACATTGAGTTCCCAGTCACAGACTTGCAGGGTGACCTTGACAAGTCACAGAACATATCTGTGCCTCAGCGTGAGATGCGGGATATTAAAACATTTCCTAGCTCGCAGAAGTGTTGGTAAGGCTCAATTAATCACAGTCTTTCAATATCTTCACACAAAAGGGTCTAGATAAGAACAAAGTATTACCGTTACTAAAGCAGACCTCTCCTGAGCACTTAATTTTTCATTTTATATAAACTTTTTTAGCTTATGTGCACTGTCAGCATACAGAGCCATAGATCCTTCAGATCTAGTTTGTGTGGAGCTTGTCAAGATACAGCTGTTTTTAGTGCTATATCCCTATTAGGATATGACACAATACATCATAACAGCTCCATCAGAGCCATTAGGGTGTAAGCTGTCAATGTGTAATAAGATTACTATGCATTACATCTCTGGTGGTGCTCAGATAATTCTGAACTAGGTATGCTGTCTTAGAGTCTACAATGCCTTTGAATATTGATGTTGCACTGTTAATGAATGCAATAGTACTATTTTTGAGGTGGAATTAGGATACATTCTCCAGTATGTGTGAAGAGCATTTTTTTAAACAATAAATAACTAACTTTTCCAGAAATCCCCAAAGATGTTCTCCCCAGCTTCCTCATGTACTAAAGACCTGCAAGTGTTGCTATTTACAAATGAAGGTTTTTCTTGTTTAAGAGAAGGAAAAAACTCTCCAAATAACAGCCAAAAATATTAAATAGATATAATCCAATACGTGGCCTTGGATTCCCTAGACTAAGAGAAGTTTGCCTTCAGAATACCTACTGAGATAGGAACAACTTTCAATGTGTTCTTTGTTTCTCTGAAAAGTGCAATTTTCAGACAGAAAAAAAGAGAAAAATTATGCTACTTTACCCACAACTTTAGTCAGGGTATAATTTAAATAAGAAAAAAGAAATATTCAAGTAATTTGAAGTGCATTCAGAACCTTCTGATGGTTGTCTAATAACAATCTAAGATAGGTACCATCAGTGAAAATCAAAGAATCATAGAATGACCTGGATTGGAAGGGACTATAAAGATTATCTACTTTCAATTCCCCTGCCATGGACAGGGATACCTTTCACTGGACGAGTTAGCTCAGAGATCCATCCAACCTGTCCTTAAACATTTTCAGGGATGAGGCATCCACTACTTCCCTGGGCAACCTGTTCCACTGCCTCATCACCCTCACAGTAAAGAATTTCTGCCTTATACCTATTCTAAACCTACTCTCTTCCAGCTCAAAACCATCCCACTTTGTCAGTCACTACATGCTCTAATCAGAAGAACCTTTTTGATTCAGTGAAAGATGCTGTAATAAGTTTCTCCTTCCCTGTCTGCACGACACCTAAGCATCATCCAATCATTGGGGAACTTTCTGTTCTCATACTTTTGTGAAGGAACATTCTTTGGGAGAACTGGAGTGCTGACTTTCCGGGGTCACAGTTAAGTCTGCAACAGAACAGGGAGAAAAAGTGAGTTTTGCTGGCATTTTAAAATCATCACCAGAAATCTACAATTCTATATGAAACTCTTGTTCACAGTATCTCATTATTCCTGAAATAATTCCTTTATCAAAATGAGCAAGGTGACAAAGCTTCAGTAACAGATATGTGCCTGTATAGTTCTCCTGAGAACTTGTACATGCACACATGTGAGTCTGTACAGCAGAAGGCTGTGGTATGCCTTGAGTAAAGAGAGATGTGAAGGCTAAATACAAACTCCAAGTGCTTACAATAGTTTCAAGTTTTCCCAGAGAAGACTGAGCTGAGTTGCTTCAAAGGATGTTTAGCACTTGGCCAGCAAGAGGGTTTGTAAGTCTTCAGGAGGTCTGAAGTCTCTCCTAAAAGAGGGAATTACAGCTTCTCACAATCAGTTTCTTGTATAAGTGTGAGATGTTTGATTTTTCTGAGTCTGTGGGGGAACACAGGCAGGCAGACCTCGAGTAAGAAAAGCTTAATAAATTTTCTAGAAATGTATATTCCAAAAAGTTCAGACTGAGTAAGAAGAGAAAGCAATACAGTCATTTTTCATAATGATAAAAAGTCTTGTTCAAAGTCTTTCTCATTAAAAATTAAATAACTTTTGGTGCAGGAATAGAAGGTAAATAGGAAATGCATTCAGAGACCTGACACTTATGCTGAATAACAACCAGGAAAACTTGCTGTGGTCCTTGAAGGAGACATAGAGCACAACTAAACAAGGAAAAATACAGAAAAGAGAAGCTAAAATTAAAAAAAAAAAGCAAGTGAAATGAGGAGAAATGTCAATGATCTGACAAGAAGCATGAGTAAAGGCTTTTTCTATTAGGGCAAACAGGAAGATGTAAGAAATTCAAATGCTTTGTGGGTACAGGCTGACATGGGGGAACAGTGTGCTGAAGGAAAGACTTTCTTACAGACAGAAAGAATTTGCACATTTGAAATAGTAGCTAGCAAAATTATATGGAAATAACCACAATGTTCTATGTGTCTTTTGCTAGAGTAGTCCACACAGGAGAGATTGACAAAAGTCAAAGACATTAATTGAAGCTCTTGCTCTAGGAAAAAATCCCCTCTTATGAATAAAGGAGCTTCCAGTTGTATGAAAAGACACATAAAATGATCTGGAACAGTAGTGAAGAGCAAAACTCTAAGAACAAATCTGTCTCAGGTGTGAACATATTATTTCCCTTATGTGTACATCCCAAGAACAGGTTGTGGGGTTTTTGAAAGAGATCTCCAGCTTTTCATGGTAAAATGTTCAAAACTCAAAAGACTTGTGAAAATGTTAAAATAGACATTAAAGGATGCTGTTTGTAACTGCAGTGTCAAGGACAAAATAAATGTGGAGAAAAATTTTTAAAACATTAGTTAGTTCAAAAACCCTTCCAAACTGAGCAAGAACACCAAAGAACATATGCCTTCAAAAGAAACATTTGCTGAGACAGCAGGAATCAAATTCTTCCAGAAATTAAATGCTTCCTTACCCTCGCTACAGGTTTGTTTCATTTTTTCTGTCCTTTTTTTTCTTGGAAGGCTATTTTTGAACCATAGTCCCCAGATGGTTAAAAACATTCTTCTGATTTCCAGACTAAATTTATTCATAATAAGTTTATATTCATTTGTCCTTGTGCCAGGACTGTCCTTTAGTTTTAATAGTACATCTATATTGTGTAGCTATTTGTAGATTAAATTATTAATATTACAAGAGGTAGTATCAATTTTTAAGAGACATCACTAGATGAGATTATGAAGATAAAATTCACTGTTTCAACAGCTGTTTGATCATAAAGTTATAGCCTAAAAAGATTATAAATACAATAAGAAGTGTTTTCACATCACTTTGAGGGAAACAGATATGTATCTTTTTATTACTTTTTTATGATATTCAGTAATGAAATACAGTTAAAATAAATTCCACAGGTTTTGAGGAAAAAGCAGGCTAGGTTGAGTTGCTATTTTTTTGTTAAATGCAGAAGTCTGTTCTTCAGCCTTGGTACAAGTGAAAGGATGGGTACTCCTTTGGACTACACTAATTATGTGTTTAACATTGGTAGCAATATGACAATTAATCTGCCACTGCATAACAACATTATAATTTCGAAGTAGATTTGGAGAAATGGATTGTTCGAGGGAGGGAAATTGAAATTGTTAGGATGAAGGAATAGTATCCTATGGAAGCATACTGTAGAGACTACATTGCAAGGTTTTAAAAGCCCTTTTGAGCAGTGAAGATGCCTGTGAGTATTAACAGTTCTTGATATATTAGTATATGAATAACAGACATGAATGGTTTCTAGATTTTTTCCCTTTCTGGTGTGAAGGAGGAATGCTGTCTGTCAGACCCTCTAAGATACATTACAGGGATTTCCCTGCAGTGCTTTCCCTTCTGTGAAGGATAGACTGAAGATGTGTGGAGAAGAATATCAGAAATCACATTTCTTGGCTGAATGGAATTTCAGATTTACCTTCCTAATCTTGGTTTTAGTTACCTGCAGCCCATCCAACAATGCCACAACTGGACACCTCATTCCCTGTGCTGTATATCCCTAAGCATTGGTCTGTAAAACCTCTGTCAACACTGAGCTGGTGACTCCTTTCCTACTATCGCTTTGTTTTTGCTCCTGTGTTTTTGGGTATTACAGGGCCTTCTTTATTAGCCTTTTCCACTTAAGCAACACATGACTCCTGACCTGAAGCAATGCAAGTGAGTAGGCTGGCTCGCTGTTTGCGCTGCCTTTCTGCATGATGCCTCTGCCTTTCCTCGGCAGACACAAGGTACCAGAGATGTCTCAGAGCTGAAGAGAGTGTGTCTGCCTGCCTGCTCACCCTGTAGCTCTGGGGGACAAGTAGGGTGAATATGAGAATAGCAGTTTGTGCCCACAACAGCAAGTGTCCCACTGTGAGAGGAAAATGGTATTGCTGCTTGTATTTCAGATGATCATAAAAATAAAAAAAAATAAAAAGGATATAGTAGCCCAAAGGATAAACTGAATTCAAAGGTACTTGTAGCTGCTCTGAAGCTTGTACTATGAAAAAAAAAATCAGAAGCAAGAGATTCATTGAAGTCCTGGATTTCATGCACTTGTGTTTGGCATTGTTATTTTAATCTTCTGACCTCATTTTGTATTTCTGTACTGTTTGTCTTCTCTGGCAATGTTTAACTTACTAGGTTAAAATAGTCTTGTATTATGGAGCTACTGTGCTAGGCTGCTGGGATTTTTCCCTCTAAAGTTCCCCTGATCTTTATCAACAATTGCTCAACATCTGCATAACTCTGTCTTTCCCGTGTCTGAACAATTACACTTGGGAGGCTGCCAGCTCATGGTGGTGGCAATTGGCACCTCTGATCAATGTGACAAAAGTATTATCCACTCAATACATTTTATCTATGGAAAAGAAAGAAACCCCCACCTCATGCACAGTAAGTCTGTACCTGCCTACCCTTCATTCACTATCTCCACCTTCACCAGGAATCTCCCCACGTTTCTGCATTCTGAACCAGGCACAGATTAAGGAAGTTTCCTAGGAAAACTGTTGGAGCAGTTCTGCATTTCAGCCTAAATAAACTTCACCTACTGGTAGAGTACCTGCTGGTACTTTGAAGATCCTTTCTCCTGAAAGAAAATGACAAATTAATTCCATCCAATGATAATTTATGCATAAAACAAGTTTGGAAATTAACACAAAAGTAACCTTTATCTTCTGTGAGAACATATGCTGAGAAATATGTGATGGCATCCTATTTATGCCATAATTAAACGTGATCTTCTGTTGTGGTGTGTTGCAATGTCCGGTTTTAAACTTCCGGGGCCCTTCCCATGTGTACCTACCCCTTCTCCCTTCCCCCTCACCCCTTGCTGAGTGTGCCCTGTCAATCAGGCTAACATACCAGCAAGGCGTCGTGTGATTCGTCGATTTCAAAGGATGCTCCTCAGGCCTGGGGGTCATTGGACTGTCTAAGTGTCATCCTCCCTTGAGACCCTGCCCCCTTCACCTGGTTGGTAACTCACCTGTCCCCTCCCCTTCCCCTGTCCCCGAGCTTATAAAGTTAATGAGACCATGCGGCCGGTATTCTGTTACCAGCAGTGGCCCAGTGCAGACGCCTCTGCACCAATGGAATAAACATCTGGCTACCTTCTAGCAGAATCCACTCTCCTTTATCTCCACCATCGCCAGAAGCTCTCTCCTGAGGAGAACGGAGTCCTGTCTTGTGCCCCGCTGCACTCTGCCGCCAGCCAAGGTATCTCTGGGGTAAAACACCGCAGTGCTGCCTCTGGCCCAGCAGCGAAAGTCAGAACTGGCCTGGGCACCATCTAACTGGTTATATTGGGATACTTATTCCAATAATCTTCTTTATCTTCTTCAGCCTCTGGGAAAAAGCTACTTCTACAGTGATTCTTTGGGCTTATGGCAAGTTTAGCTAGTCCTGGAGACCTCTTGATAAATTGGCCATTTATATATGCTATCATTCCCTTAACATCAATACTGGTATTAAGATGCTATTATTTAGGTGGAAAAACCTGCTAAGAATAAGAATTCTGATTTTGAATTTAATTTCATTGATTTCTGGATAATGAAGAACAGTGCAAATAAAAGCCACATGTATCTACTTAATATGAATAGCAGATTATTTTAATTTTTTTAGCTATCTTTTTTATGAGTAAAGAAATACATTTAATCATTAAATAGAGATTATATGAGATGCAATTAGCAAGTTATATATTATGTACTATTCACCTTTCATAGCACAATCAGATCATTTTGTGGATGTACACAGCTGAGGAAATCTAACTGATGCTTGAAACTACACAATGTTCTGAAACAGGAAGAAATATTCAGATTTTACATGTCAGTCTTCCCAGAAAATACTCAAATGGCCTTAAAGCATGCATTTCTACTTTTGAAGCAATAAGAAGAGATTCTGATCTTATGCCTCCTGTTCTAATAATCAGTTTTTGTTACAAACATTTCTTATTCCTGCCACCATTTTGGACTGATCTGGAAATGTACTGCTCTTGGGCTGAATGCTTAATCAAACAGTGATGCCACTAGAGCCAGTGGGTATGCTGGAGCAAAATTATTTTTGTCAGAGTTCATGTTCACAGGACTGGCTCCTGAATGCTCAGAAGCGAAGCAAAGATATTAAATATAATCACTATAGTGGACACTTTCGAGTGCCCATGAGACCTTCCTTTACATATGTATGATTTCAGAAGGCAACCTTGGATTTCTGGAGATCTTAATCACCTTGTATTTTCTTTGCCTTGCTCATACCTTGAAGACTCAGTTCTTAGGCAGATCAGTCCCTTAGAAACTTAAATTTTCAATTCAGTCCTTGTCCAGAATTGCTTTGTAGGTTTGTTCACCAGTGCCAGCTGAACCTAAACACCATTAAAATGCATACAGCTAGATGGCAGCTATCTAAATTGTGAGAGAGGTGGAGCTACCTGGTTATTTTTCAGTGCTGAGCATGGGAATGTTAATCTGCAGTGTAAATGAGTGTTCTGGTTTAGGGCTGAGACCTGCAGACAGGCTTTTTCTATTCAATTCTTGAGTACAGGGCAACCCTGCCCCAGAACTCCTGCATTAAAGGCAAACATGACAAGTACATTTTTAGGTAAAAAATGAGTACATATTTAGATCTCTAGAATGCTTACTAACTTCAAGTTTCATGAGAGACTGCAATCAGGAGAGACTTGAGTAAATCAGGAAAGCTGATGAGAAAACAAGCAGAGTGGAACTCACAGTCACCTGACTCTCACTAATGGCGTCTCCAGGCCAAGATTAGAGAAAGATGCTGAGAAAAAGTGATTATTTTCCCTTTCTCTTCTGAAAAACAGCTCATTATTACAGCCACACACCTGATTTCAACCATCCAAAGCAGAGAAAATCCCAAGGTCAATAGATTCCCTTCATGGATGTTGAGTAAATTGAACTGGTAGAAAATTCATCTTGATTTACTAGGGTTGTCATGCTTTTTTAAAGTTAAGAGTTGTACATCTGGGATCTATCACTTGAAGTGCTATTGGCAGGAAATCTAAAATTATGGGCACATATTACATAGCAGCAATGAACATTAAAAGTGAAAGCCTGTCTTTTAAGAAAACAGCAGGAAGATGAGGTTCTGAGTCTTATAGCAATAATATTTTATGGAGCTACAGTAGATCTTCCAGAAAAACACTGTGGTGCCATAAAACGTCCAGAGAAGGACAATGAAGCTGGTGAAATGTCTGGAGCACAAGTCCTGTGAGGAGCAGCTGAGGGAGCCAGGGGTGTTTAGCCTGGAGAAAAGGAGGTTCGGGGAGACATTATCACTCTTTACAACTGCCTGAAAAGAGAATGTAGCCTGGTGGGGTGGCTGGGATCTTCTCCCAAGTAACAAGCAATAGGACAAGAAGAAGGAACCTCAAGTTGCACCAGGGGAGTTTTAGATTGGACATTAGAAAAAATGTCTTCACTGAAATGTGATTCTTCTGAAATTTTTGTTGAAAGATTTTTTCCATGTGTTTCATTACTTACCTGTTGTAGCTACTGTACTTTTTCAAATGTTGTATGCTCAAAGGCATGAGTATCTCTTAGTCATATTAGGCTATGAAATATACTGGAACATAGCCACTTTGAATAGGGGCCACATTTTAGTATTTCTATAAACAGAAATGTAAAGGAGTGCAACTGACTTGGGTATTCCCTTGGATATGCTCTCTTGTGATCCATTGGCAGTGCAGTGATGCTGCCAGGAAGAGTGCAAGTTAGGTTATCTTGAATCAAACTCCATACCACAAATGGTTATGTGTCACCTGTGTCCTACAAGTATTACCCTTGTGATCAAGTTGTAACAGGATCTAAGTTTAAGAACTCTACTAATGAAACTTTTGTTCTCCCATCACTAAATTTTAAGGAAATAGCCATGAACTGGAAATTCTCTATCTCTATAACTGGAAAATCTCTACCTATTTATTTATTTATTTGTTTATTGTATGGAAAAGCATTTTAGGGGCTTTTAAATATTCTTTCAGTTTGGAGGAAATCTGAAGTACTACATTGAAACATAAGGAATTAGCTGTAAATTTATGAAATTAAAGCTAAGCAGAAGCACTCGAGTCTGATATTACTATTGCCCAAGCTGGATAGTATGTAAAATGTAGATGCTATTAGAAGTTGAACCTCAAAAGAAGTTTTAACATTCATTCAAATCCAGCTACTTGTGGCAGCAATTAAGTTGCTATATTTTTTGGTCTCTTATTACATATTACTGACCTCTGTCATATTTCCCAGTGGCATAATGTCAAAATATACTGCTAGAATAAATGTAAAATATGTGTATAAGAAGTGTTCTGTAATATTTTCAAGACTTCCATAAATTTAATGGGGTGAAATTGGGGATGTTTCTAGAGGAGACTCCTCTCTTTATGCCATGATATGTCCACATTGAATCCAGCCAGGTTAGGCCAAGATCTGATAAAAGAAGCAGACACCTGATTTCTGATTGCAAATAGGTTGCCTTTCTGAAACCCCAGACAATATGAACCTCTCCACTTCCAGAGAAAGAAGAGATGAGGCTGTCCAGAGAAACTGAAGCAAACTTTTTGCTTTTCTAAAACCAAGATGGACATTTAGAGTATTCCCACTGCTACAGTGCAGTTGGTTCTGTAGAGATTTAGTAGATAGGGCGCATGGTTGGAAAGCAGTGACAAATACTGGAGTTTTATCAAAATATTTATCCTTGAGATTTTTTTTTAATGTTTAATTAAAGACACATTAAAAAGCTTGATATGTTAATAAAACATCAGCATTTTGCACTGAAGTACCTTAGGTGCCTTAAACTGCCAAACAAACAGTGAATGTATTCTGCATGGCAACTGCTTGACATGTTGGTTGTTTAATCATTAAGAGCTAGACAAATACTCTAAAATTTCTGTGCATTTTTGATTGAGTTCTATATCCATTTCCTATTCCTTTTGCACTTGCTTTCCACAAAGGCTTGAGCAAACAGGCTTTATTTGCACCATTCTACACAATGGATGACATTTATTACTGTACAGAGGAAACAGACAAGCAATACACCTGGGTACAAAACTGATTCAAAAGCAGTATTTGTTTTATTAAGGATTTACTGTAATCTAACTGGCTTAAAGCTGCCTGTTTCAGTGCAGGTTTGATGTCTCAAAAGAGCAGCTTCAGAGACACACATCACTCAGAGAGGTGGACAACAGTGGCACCCAGCTGTCCCACTGAGAATGGGTGATTTCTACAGACTGGGAGATAGCAATGCCAGGCATTGACTGTAGATATTTGCAGTCCAAGAGAATGAAGATGTATGTAACAAAATACGATGACTGAGACTGATCTATCAGGCTTCTGTGGTTCCCCCCTGCCCTTTCTCAAGTTCAAAAGTCTTCCATGCAAAGACTTTCCAACAGAGTGAAAGGAAAAAGTAACTTCAGCTCAGTTTTCAGGAAAGGTATTCAATAGAAAACTAATATTGGTGGCTATGAATTCCTGAAAAGCTATGTGACTAAAGAGGTGTGGTGGTTTGACCAGGAAGAAGTGGGAATTCTGGGATGCTGTGGTCAAACCAATGGATGTTCGGAGTTTGATACTGACACCTGGTGTAGCCAGTGGGGTTTGGACACACCTCCGAGAATACACAGGGGTTAAAAAGCAGGGCTCTGGCCCTGGGAGGTTCTCTTGGGACGTCGAGGAGAAGAGGTCAGATCACCCTCCCCTGTCCAGCCGCTGCTGCTGGGTGGGGGAGGGGCAGCCATGCGGTAGGCCCGGGGCCTGGACAGAGATGGGGGTGAGAAGGCCCTCAAGGATGGAAGGGTGGAGGAGCCCCAAGAGACATCGGGCAGCCATTCCCCCCCCCCCCAAGAGAGAGAGAGAGAGGAGAGTCGGCGAGACGGAATGTGATAGCAGCCGGCCCAGGAGGAGAAAGGGGGGAGAAAGGTGCAGCCCGGCCGGCCGCAGCAGCAGCGTGTGGGAGTATCGTCGTTCTGAGACAGACAGAGACTGAAAGTTTTAACCCCTTTCTTTCATGATTGGGGCCTTGCAAAAATGCTAATCCTCCTCGAAGCTGAATAAGAAGGGAGATAGCAGATGAGATGAGACAAGGACCTGGCCCGAAGAACGTGGAGATGATTGAATGGGGAGAGATGATTTGGAGTGGCCTTCTGGCTGGACTTTTCTTGTGGCCATGGACTCATTTTGTTCCTGTGACACAGAGACTGCACTTGGGGGGAAGCAGTGGCTCAGAACCAGGAGGGTTCATCGTGAGGACCCCCCGGCCCCAGGGGGTTGGAAAAATATGGGGGGGACAGATGTCCCAAAGCAGAGACTGTGCCTTTTTGGAGTGAGACAAGGCATCCTTAAAAGACAACCCTAAAAGCAGCTCTGATCCATGCACGGTGGTGAGAGCACTGGGCATGGAAGGAAGATGTCACAAGCGGCAAAAGGACTTTTTTTCCGGGCGGTGCCGAAGTGACAGGGAAGCACACGAGGTTTCAGTGTGTTTCCAGGGGAAGCCTATGGAACAAGAAGGACTCCTCTCCTCTTCATGAACTGAAGTTTGAGTATACTAAAGTGTGGTGCCAGGCTGGGCAGTTGGTGATTTGGGAGAATGTATCGGATTGGGAAATTCAGGTAGTGGGGAGGAGGAAAGTGGTTTTTTTGTAAGGTTTTCAATTTTTTTTTCTTTTCCTTATAGTTTTTCCCTATTTTCCTGTAGTTTAGGGAATAAAGTGTTCTTTATGTTTAAGCTGGAGCCTGTTTTGCTTATTCCTGGTCACATCTCACAGCAGACACCAGGGTGAGGGAATTTTCATGGGGGCACTGGCTCTGTGCCAGGCTCAAACCATGACAAGAGGATAAGAATTAAAGTGTTCTAACATTTCTTAATCTTCTTTATCTATTGAAATTCCCCAAGAGGTTCAAAACCTATTAGAAACCACAATTAGAGATCTGAACAATGCATCAAATAATCTGAACTCTTACGGTTTAATTTGTGAAGCTCAGTATTCTGTTGTGCTGGACAAACCTCTGACAGAGGCTGTTTGCAATCCTTCTAAAGGAATAAAGCAAATAAATTCAGGAAAATCTAGATTTACTCTTGCACATTCTGCAAGCAGAAAAGAGCTAGGCTGCATGAATACATTGCTAATTGTGAATTATTCATCTCACTCTAGCAATCAGTAACATCCACATTAAACATTAAAGACCTAGATTCACAAGGAGAATGTAGGCACATAAATACCTCTTCAGGCAGCCAGGGTTGACATTTAAATGCTAGTGGTATTCAACACCCCCACATCACCCCTCCCACCTTTTCATAGGTGCTTAAAACTGCATACATACTCAAATTTCTGTTGAAAGGCATCAGAATAGCTTCCAAAAATTTAGCAGCTAGGAATTAGTAGGTACCTATTTTATTGTTTTCCCAGGTCGAAGTTCACACAATAATTCTCTTTCTTATTGTGGTTTTGTTATCTGATTTTTCATCTTGCAAAAGATACACACAGAATCTGTTTCACTAAAATATTACAGCTCTAGCTTTAAGCCCAGAAGCTTAGTTTCTGTGCTTTTACCTGGGTGTTAACAGAAGGTGCAGAGTCATTTCCCAATGACAGTGGTCTAATAAATATTTCGATTCTACTCAGACACAGGCACACACACAAATTGAGCATCAAGAATCAAAATGCATTTCATCTTGCTAGAATAGCTATAACACCAGTAGCAAAAATATTCCTTTTATAACTATATTATGATTTTATGACTCTCAATGATACTCACTGCTTTTCTTAGTTTAACCCTTGGAGCTTGGTGCCTTGGCTGGCTTTGCAGGGGAGAATAGCTAATAACATGGTGATTATTGATTCCCATTAGATGGTTCTAGCTCCAGTACAAAGAAAATGTCCAGTACCTTTCGTGTCTCCTCCAGGGTGAACAGAAATCCTCTGACAGCTGCTTCAGAATGACTCTAGTTCCTCAGTTATCGAAAAGAAGTATCAAGTTCCCAGACTTAGAGGGTTATGACCTTCAAAAGGAGACTAGACTTCATAATACCATGGGACTGTTCATTTGTATTTCTTTTGGGGGGCTGTTCAAGGACACAAGTATAGACAAACTTCTTTAAATGAAACATGGAATTTATACTAACTTTTTATATTCTTTTCTGAAATAATTATGCAATTATACATTCTCTTTTTTATCCAATCATCTACTCTTTTTCTGAGATTAGTGTTTTTCTCTCAAATATTTTCAATATGGAAAAGATACGTCTTCAGGCTGATTAAATGCAACTAAAGTTTCTGGGGCTGCTCAGGTGTAAGAATACCACAAAGCTTGTTAAGATAACTTCATTGTTGCATGTGAAGGATCTGCACATACATCAGCGAATCAAACACTCTCTCCTTAGTTCACTTTTCAAACAAGCAGCTGAGGAATAAACTTTATGGAGACTGGAATTTCCTGATAATTTTTTCCTGCTTCCCTTGTCAATTTGGCCTCAAGTCACCGCTTAAGGGAACTCTTAAGTCAGCATGGGTCTGATCACTCTTGTGTGAGTATATCTCGTACATGCCTTGGAGGAAGTGGTGGAAGACAGAAGCTCTTCAGTTGTTTAAACTTATGCTGCATAAACTACTTCTTGTTATAGGCATATGAAAATTCTTATAGAAGATATTTACATGACTCAAAAGATTAAGTTCCATCATAAATGTTTGAACTACAATAAGCATCTGCTGTGAGGTTGGAAATAAGGAGAAAATACAATGAGAAGTCAACAGTCATTGTTTAACTTGTGATATCCTAGAAAGGAATGAGAAGGCCATGATGGAGAAAGGGAAAAGTAAGAACAAGAGTGTGATGTGTCAGAAATCTTTAACTCCCTTTGAATTTTAGCATTTCAGGAATAAGTGTGTGAAATAAATATTTAGTCACACTTGTTTGTCCTTTAAAAATATTTCACCCCAAACCTTTTTTAAACATAAGAATGTTGTCTAGTTAATTCCAATCATCACTGGCAAATAAAGTCTTTAAAGCAAAAAGAAAACATTATCGTATCTGAATGGAACAAGACTGTACCAAAAGACTTTCCAGTTTTATGTATAAAGCCTCTATTTATATATGCATAGGAAGTAATTTAATTTAAGCCAGCCTAAAAGGTAGTGCTGATTTTTTAGAAAATGTAGCAATTTGTTATGAACAAAATCCTTCCAAAAATTATTCTTCAATATTTGCTAGAGGTGTGCAGTAATTGATTGCTGAATTGCAAGATCTCTATCAGTGTAGAAATGATTAATAATATCACATAAATTGGACTATATTTGAACAAATAAATAATGTTAATTTTAACATAAGTATAATGAAAGCAAAAACAACATTAGACTTTTTTTCCATTTTTAGTACATGATTAAAACCATCGGGTAGGTATTCCTGTTGGAACAGAAAAATTGAAAACAGGAAGTTGTCCAACTTTCCAATGGCAAAGTAAATCTCAGTGGAATAATTATTTTGATATTAAAACACTATTATTCTGGAGTGAAGTATTTATTGAATAGCTGTTCTGGTAGAGCTTACAGGGAGAGCTTATTCTACTGTAGTTGTAATAGGCAATTTCCCTGTGCAGGCATGCTTAAGGTTGTGCAGAATATGGTCCTTGGAAATACTCCTCCATGCCAAGATGTTTCATAGAATATTTATTTTTGCTTGTATTATAAAGCAAAAAAATCTATCTCTGTAGATACAGGTTTGTGAATGTGATGAATAGGTACTTAACAATTAATAGCCTGGCTTCAAAATATGAGACAGCTGTTTCAGCTGGTTTCCTCCACATATGACTCCAAATATTGCAATGGGATGTGATCTCTATATATAGTTCAGACACAGACCTCCAACTAAAAGAATCTCTGAGAAAAAGACAGATTCAGTTGGAAAGTAGGCATTTAGAATGGATGAGCTGCTTTTAAATTTTTTGACTTCTGCCCTTTAAAGGATTTGTATCAAGTTTTTAAAAAGTGATACCTTAACTTTGAAGGACCGTGAAATATTCTGAACTTTTCAGGTCATCTGCTTTTTTCAGTCATGGTATTCCACTGATATTTAAAATGGGAAACCATAGATGCTTTCCTCAGACTGTCAGCTCTCTGGTTTTTTAATGTGTTTGAGCAAGAAGTTATGTGTGAGAGGGAGAGAAGATATCTCATTTTTATCACCTTGATCAACTACAAGCAATTAGTTTCAGCACAACTGAAATTTCATGAATTGCTGTGTGCCTGTCCAGCATGACTAATGAAGCTGTGGATGAAGAGTGGAGTATAAGCATATGGCATGAGGGAACAACTTTGGAAAGTAGGATTTCAGAATTTTGAGCACAGTATTTGTTTGGCACTTTTCAAGATTCCTTTATTCTGCTTAGTAGATTTAGTTCATACATTTGCAAAGTCACATGTCACGTATGTTTATACTGTGTGACACATACTCTACATAGTAATGAAATTCTGGTCCCCCCCTTATTCAATTATGGATGCACTAATAAGTTGTGTACCACAACTTCCTTCCTGCTTGGACTCAGATGTGCTTATATGGAAACCTGGGTGTGTGGGGCTGATATTCACCCTCTTTCAACCACAACAGAGCACTCCTAAATCCCACAGTATGACTCTGGTCTTTGCTTTCAACAGGACTGTCTATACAGAGGAACCACGAGGAACAATTTCTTCAAAAAAATACAAGGACAAATCCTGCAAGCAGCAATGATGTCCAATTACAAAAGGCTGGATCTGTCAGTCCCTGGGTCCCCCATTCACTCTTATTTATTTTCAGATCTGTCTTCTAGTTGTACTTGACAGGAGCAACAAGATAAAAAGGGGGAACTAGTTTCTGGACAATTAACATCTGAGTCGTGCACTGTTCCAGGCCTGTACAAAGCTTCCTATTTCCCACATTAACCATGTGGTAAATGCCACAATGGCAATCATTGTGGGATCAATTAGATGCCTGGGTCTAATTAATTGTAGCCATTGATGTTGTCAACCCAAATTCTGCTGCCACCATCACATTAGACAAGCACTTTCAAGATCTGCTTTGAGCAGCATGACTGATATCTGTGATACGGAGATATACTCTGCAGTTTTCCTGGTGAAATTTATATAAGTTTGGAAATATGAACAATAATAATTATTTTATATCTGTGAGTTTAAGTCCTTTCTTTTCTGAAAGCAAAGCTAAGAAATATGTCCTCTCTTTAGAAAGAAAACTGTCAAGATATTTTCAGTATCAAATTAAAGCAAATTTTACGGCTTTGCATTTTAATAGGCTTTTGACAAAAGTAATGATCATATGGGGAAGGATTAATCTACAGAAAGTCCTGTAAGGTTGTGATATTCTAAGGAAAAAAAAGAAAAAGAAAAAATGAAGTGTTGAAAAAGAAAAATAAAATGTTGAAAAAGATCTTTCTTGCTCTGGAGTGGTTAAAAGTAAAAAAATTATGGTATTGGTGTCCAATGAATCAAGAAAATACTATAGGAAAATACATTTGTACAGTTGTACAGTTAGAATAAAGGAATTAGAATATAGTAATGTCAATTAGCAGCAAAAGTATTGCATGTTCTTTTCTCAACCCTTCTCCTATAACCATAAATCACATTTTTTCAAGATGACCCACAGATGTCCTTGCCAACTCTGCTCACAAGTATCACCAGTTTGCATGGGCAGTCTTGCAAAATTTGGCCTTGAGAAGATGGTATAACAAACACCCAAGCTGGAGGCCAGAGGGCCTTTTGGCTTCCAAGACCCAGATAGTTCTGCGTGTGTTTTCCTGAATGTAAACATTTAATGTTTGCAAGCCCTTACCAGCATTAATCAGCTCAGCCTTTGCACTGTACTGGTGTGTGCTTGTTTTAAAGATTTGGAGGGTAGCACAGCTTTTCATCACGATAGGCTTTGGAAGATCAGATAGCTGAGAGCCAGGGAACCCAATGAAGCCAGAGGCTTAGGAGTAGCTGCTTCTAGCCAAAGGCTTTTCCTCAGTAGAGGACAGGCCTGCCAAAAGGGAGCAGAATGTGACTAATCTTTGATTCTTTAGAGAAATCACTAAAAAACTTCCAGCCTTAATGATCAGCTGATAACTATTTACAGCTGCAATTAATATCTCCAGATAAGGAAGTGCTAAGAACTAATATTTTTTGGAGGCCCAAAGTTAAACATTAAGGTTTGCTGAATTATGCAATTATATATTATATATCTCCTTGCCTTTTAAGCAAGTTTTTTGGTGATAAATGCAGCTCTGGGCTTTTATATCCCACCTTTCTCCTTTTTCTATAAGATCATAGTTAATTTAAGCCCTTGAACTTTCTATAGGGGTCTTCCTGGAACCAGAGTCTTTAACATACATACTTTCTTTTTCCCTGTCTAAATTTCAATTATTTTTAAAATAAAACGTTTTTGCTAGATTTCTATGAAATTTGTTGTTCAATTAAACAATTTTTTTTTCAGTTTGTGAAAATTACATGTTAGCTAAGATTTTGATTAAGATTGTTTTGATACCCTCATAACATAAGAAAAAATCAAGTGTACTGATCAAATATTCATTTGCTCAATATCTGAAAGATAAATATTATGTTGTTGCTAGAGAGGTAAATGTTCTCCATTCTCTTTGTGTTTATTCACTTAATTACACCTGCAAAGGCTCCAAATCATTTAATGTATGTTACTATTGCTAAGTGCTAAATACAGATGAAAAGAAGTGTTGAAAGGAAAATGTGTGATCAGCTTCTGTGATGGCATTCACATATGCTCTTAACCTAGCACTTGCATTTTGTATATTTTGACAGAAGAGTTAAGATCCTGAGCACTTCTTTACATACGTAATCATGCAGTTATGGTGTGTCAAGAGCACATGTTCCAATTCATTATAGACTGAGAATTCAAGAACTGAATTAGAGGCTCTGAAAAAAAGTTGTTAGACCTTCAGAACTGAATTAAGGCCAGCTTCAAATATCTTTACACTGAAGAGTTCAAGAGCTGCAAAAGAAATAGGATGGTATTCCATTCAAATGGAGATGTAAACACCTGTTTCACAATTAATAAATCTCCAATTGCTGTATGCAGGAGTGCATTTCTTTCCTGTCTTTGCCTGTAGATCTTCAAGGGTCCATTGAATTCGATGAAGCCATGCAAATTCACATTTGCCAAGCATCTGACTTCTAGTGTCATGTAAATTAGATATTAATAGTGTCATAAGGCCATTTTGTTCATTTTTCTATCATGTTGAGATTATAACCTACAGCATATTGTGCAATTCATATTATTAAAAGAATGAAATTTCTCTTACTTCCCAGGAAAATTGTTAATTTCAGATTTAGTTATGCTTATGATTGCAGACCTGCACCTTGAGATTCAAAAACATTTCTTAATTTCCTTTCTTTTTACCATTTTTTCCCCTCAATAGTTTAATACCTTTTTTTACTTGGCAAAACTCTTATCAGTTTTGTGGGTCACCATGTTGGAGGCCTATTTAAACAAATACATATATGTTTTAAGACACAGTGATAGTCCTTGTGAGATGGGAATTTTTGCTTATTAGATCATGTTTTATTTCTTAAATGCTCTACTGCCACAATCTAAATCCTCTTATAAAATCTTAGATTTGTAAAGGAGCGCTTGTAGGAGAATGAGAGTTACTTTGGCATGAGATCAAACACTCTGCAAAGTAAGTTCTGGCCAAGCACTTCAGCTAAATTCCTGGTAGTTTTAGGCACTGGATGTGCACATTCTGTTTTGGGTCATGGGCCTCTGTCTTCCAAGGACATTCCGGGCTCAGAACTTTTTGTAGACTCTTTTGCACGCTGTCTAGGCAAAAAGACTTTCCAGCTGATAGAAATGGGAAATTAGAGCTTCAGCTCTTTAAGACTAGCTGGTATCTAAAGGTTCCCAGGAAAACTTCCCTGAAGATTTACCCTGTCATGGCTCTGGCTTACAGCTCATTGCTTCTTTGACACTTGACAGTGAAAACACTCAAACCTACAAGCTTTGCAGTCCCACCTGCATTTTAGTTAGTTAAAAGAAAAATCCAGAAAGAAAAACAACTATGTAATACAGGGAAAACATCAGATTTCTTAACATACTTAAATATTTTGGGTCATTTAGGAGTCCAGGAATTTCAGTGTAGTGTATGTCTTCATATATTTTGACTAGTCTCTCTTGAATAAAAATTTCCTTCTTTCCTTTTACATTTCCTTCCTTTGTTGCCAGCTTCCCATTTTCTCACATGCTGACAGTTGAAAAGTCTCCATCTGCCAGAAAAAAACTTTCCCAATAGTTCCATCTTGCTCAAACATCTTTCTCTTTTATGCCTCTTAGGCATTCCTAACGTAAGGTTTAATTTTTCCTAATGTGAACGCTTGATGGTGGATCTGATGCATCTCAAAGTGACTTCACCCATCCCCTCAATTACAAAGAAAACCCAGGATGACTAGCTCAGATGCAGGCATCTTCATGGCAGCTGCCTAAATTTGAGTAGTAGAACTGTGCACCTGGGCTGAGTGTTGATCAGCTGAAACATGCCAAATTTTCTCACTCCTCGCAGATTTTTGCTGGGATCAAAGACAATGTCCGAACTGCCTGTGTTTGAGAAGATCTGCAAATAAATAGGTCCCCTCTGGAAGTGTTGCAGACTAGTATGGGAAATGCTGGGGTGAGCCCAAGAGAGGAGGGTGCATGCTTACTACCTGCAAGTGGGAGCAGTTTTCCTCTCAGTGCAGTTAGCTGACCTTTCAGGAGTACTGGATTGATGTGGAGAATAAAAAAAGCATCAAGCCTGAATGAAAATTTTGCATGAAAGAACACAAAAGCACAGTGCAACATGAAGTATATTGTACTAGGTATGTGTGGGAGGCTGGCATAGAAATTCCACCAATAAAACAGAAGAAAACAAGTTAACACCAAAATTAATGTTCAAAGCAACTAAAATAAAATTCAAGAACCAAAATGCCCTGCTGAAGATTATTTTCAGTTTACAGGGATTTGCACTTTTGAAAAAGACTTTAATTGCCTGCTTCCACCTACAAAGCCCATTGGCTTTGTAACCCAGCCTTCCACATGAGAAGAATAAAGAGAGTACTTATTAAAGAGCACTTAGCAGTGTTCACCAATCAGCTCATTCAACAGCTAACAATCTCAGTCCTGTAATTTGGTGCCAAAAGTGCCCTCCACAAATACTGAACTATATGTTGAACTGACCCTTATGGTGTGGCTGAGATGATACCTGAATTGCTTCCAAGACTCACAATACAAACTATCACATCTGATTTTTGAACATATACGGTCAGAGAGTCTCAGGAACATTGTGGTTGAAAAAAATGACAGAACCACACTATGATATTCATCTTTCAAATGGTTCTCCTTGACTTAGTGGCAAAGAAATATATTCCAGGATATATAGCAGGAAAAAAAAAGATTCATTACTGATTTGTTAGGAGAATTATATAAGTTGTCTTTTTTCCCTCAGATAAAAAACATAATTAGTGATGTGACGCTGTTTTCTTTAACAGAGGAAATATTATAGTCTATTTATTTAATAAATACACTATGAAGTTTTACTCTGCCATTCAATAAATTACACTCAAAAGCGTATACTGCTGATTCAAAGGGGAGCAGCAACCCAATTCTGTACTCCAATGTTTCTTTTGAAAAGTGGTACCTTCTTCCCATTGTATTTGATCGTTTATTCTACATAAAACCTGATTAGTTTAGTTTGTATTTCAATAAGTAATTTACTATATAGTAAGCATAGTCTTTAAAAAGTAGTGTTGTCCACCACAAGGGGAGGTTGCCCACATATTTTCCTTGTGCTTTTTTTGGGTGTATTTAGATTCTAGCTCTGCCCACTCTTCATCTATTTTGAATGTGTTTTGAATTAGTCACATGATCTGACACTCGAGGTTTTCCACCGGCTTGTAAATTCTCTTTTCATCTGAGTGTGTGAGGGCTTGGGAACAGATGCGAAGGTCTAAATATATATGCTTAAGTACCATGTTGAGTTCTATAATAGATGTTCGGCAACTTTTGTAACTAGCCAATTAAATCTTGGAACAAGTGATAGCTTTGAAAGGAAAACAATAAGAAATGCTTTTATAGTAGTAAACTGCAACTGCACTGTTTCTTCTTCCTCTTGTTTCTGAATATAATGTTTAATTTCACAGAAATACTGATAGCACTCTATGAGATTCAACAGATTGCCTTCACGTCAATAACTTTGTTTCTGGTTTTGTTTCACCCACAGAGTTTTGCTTTCATGTTAAATTGAAGAGTACTAAGTTCTTAAAATGGAATCAGACTGGCAACAGTATTTTTGTTATGTTTAGTGACAAGAATAATTTTAAACTGTACAATTTGAATGGTTTCCATAACTTGAATCAAGTTTGCTCAAAACACAGCTTGATTTTCTTGAAATTTTACTGAAGTTTATTGAAGTTTATTGATGTTCTATGGAGAACCTCTAAGTATGTCAAACTGCTCAATTTATTCTCCTAGAAGAGTATAATTAGAGCTAAAAACAGAACACATTTTTAGCAGAAAAAAAATAATTCAGATACCTCAGTGCCTGGTCCTTCTTTCATCACAAAGTATTGTCATTCTAAATATCTCATTACAGTAACCATTTTCAGTGAGAAATAATAACACTGATTTAGACAATATAATTGCATTTACTGCTTTAACCCTTTCGTATTTTAATAATTTTGTTATCAAACATCTAGTATATAGTGTATTTTGCACAAGTTAACTTGCTTAGTTTGTTGATTATAATTCAATGGAATGTAATTCCTTAATGTGCAGGAAATAATAGAAAAATATTTATATGCACCACAGAATATGCAGGCAATACTGAAATTCGTTGCACTTTTAAAATGTGGCTGTCTAGAACATCTGCTCACTAATCTAAACATTATCTTACACATCTGGATTGACTGGCTGTGTATCCCAGCCCACAGTGTGTTACCTGCATAAAATCATGACAGTTACCACTTGTTAGGAATCTAACAGACAAGTGGATGAATTAATTTTTTATTGATTTTCAAAATGAGGATTGAGGCATTTTTCAGGGAAAATAATGGAAACTCGTCTTACTGCTGCTCTAAATTTATGGCTGATGATCACAGGAACTAATTTCCATAGACAATTATTCTATCATTTTTTAAAAGCACCAAGTTGACACAAAATGAAATAATGGAATTAAAAATTATCCTTTGTTATTCTTGGACCAAATTTATAGCCTACTTATGGATATTCTGTGTTTTTGCTTGTGTGTAGACCTGCCACTTTATTCTGTATTTGGAGCGGGGAGGGGAAGGGGACGACTTAGATTGACAACAAACAGACAACCATAGGCAAATTTGCTTACATAGGCAAATGGTTATTAACAGCTTCCACTTAATTTCAAATTCTCAGCAAACTTTGGGTATTTCAGGTCTTTAGCTATAGAAAAACTCTCTCCCTAATGAAAACTGCACTCATGGGCAAAAAACATTGTAAAAGAAACTGTCTTCAAATGAAGACAAGGCCATGGCTATGGGGATGAAAGAATTGGCATGTGATGTCCAGGACCAATAACTGAGTACATGGATGGAACAAAAAATCTCAGTTAATTCTGCATCTGGAGGTATCTGACAGTATCCTTGCTATGATTCATCTCTCTCTCTATAGGTGAAGCACAAGCTGATGTGGCAAAGTGCCATGTGAAACAGAAATTATCCATTATAGAAACTAGAGATTGATTACAGGTTCAAATTAAAATGTTTCTGATGGAAAGACAGTTCTTCAATACAAGCTCTAATGCACCCAGTATTTCTAAGTGAGATGAAATCATGAGCAATATTTTCATCCCAGAATTTGACAAAACCTTTCCTTAGGAATAAAGAAATTGCTTGGTGTTTACTGAGAATTCAGGTTTAATGAGTCATGTCTTGTATCAAGCATTGAATTATCCAAACAAATCTACATTTCATAAAAAGACTCACAAATACAGATACAATTACATTTACTGCTGATGTATTAGGGTCTATCAGCTTATTGTCTTTAGAAGAACAATAGTATGTTGCTCTTTTGTAAACCAAGCTAATTAGAAATGCTATCAACTCCATTTTTCACACATAAATTAGTGAGAATTTTAAATCTGTCTTAAATATGGTGTACACACATGTTCCTGGGTGTAATTTAGCCCATGATTATTTCCAGAGCTGGCAAATGCTAGAAGAAACATACTGTGAACATTCATTTGCAATTTTAAATGAATTTTAATGACTTTGTAGATATAACTATTTTATTCACTTTCCATCAATATCCACTCTGACAAACAAGTTTCCTGCAAGATTTTTTTCTAGAGCAAAGGGTTTTATATGAAAAATACAGACTGTTAGCTACAAACAGATTTTAAATTGGTAATCAAGGAGAAAAATGAATATTCTAAGAGTTATGGTCCTCCAATCAGGAAATAAAAAAAATCACCATGTGATTATTTCTTCAACCAAAATAGCTTGGATTATGAATTTCAGTTCTTCACAATGAACTATGGATGAGCTGCAGACCAAGAATTATAGAAATTAGTTGGCAAATCATTTCAAATAACAAATAAATTAGAGTGAATCATGATGCATTTGTGAAAATGTCACAATTACTATGCTAATAAGTTTAAATTTACATAGTGCCTTTCATCGGAATGGATCCTAATGATGTATAATCTCAACATCCGGAGGAGGCATGATGTGACAAAGGCTGAGAAAAAAAGTCTAATATTACTTTGTTAATACACAGAAAATGATACTTTATTTTTCAAGCTGTATTAATGCATTTAATTGCTATCAATATAATAATCAACTGCTTTTTGTTTCTTTTTCTGTACTTGCCATTTCCTTCTTAATGTGATTTTTTTAGCATTTAATTCTTTTTACTTCCTTGTTTTTAACATTATTTTTTATTTCATTCTTCTTCTGTTATTTTTCTTTTTTTTTCTGCTAGTGTTTTTTAAATCATTTTTCTATACCCATATTTTTTTGGTATTTGCTTTTTGCTTCTCTCCCATCTGTCATGGAAATTGTTCTATGAGTTGAATTTTTCTTACTATAGACTTTTTGCACTCCAAGCTAGAAAACAGAACTACCCCTTCTCCTCCACCCCCTCCTTCTCCCTCTCCTCTTCCTCCTCCTCTTCTCACACTGCTGTTTTACTGTCTCTAAGTAATTTCACTGATTTTACTTTATGTCTTTTCCATCATTCCCACTATTGTACACTCTTCTAGAATATTGTCTTCTCCTGCCTTAAAAATCCATTCCCTCTGCATCCAGTCATCCAAATGTCTCTGATTATCCTTGCCCATGATGCATCAAAAATGTAAGCTATATGCAATTGCTATATATGCCTAAATAGCATATGTTTTACATATTGAACTTATGTGAGATCATATATTGATTCATAAGAGTGGTTCCCTTTAATTACAGTCCACACACAGACCATATGTTATATATAAAAAAACATATGCCAGACTATCTGTGTGTATGAAGCATTCATGCTTTTCCTGCATGGGCAGGTCCTGGAGCTATCTTGATCTCCCAAAACAGAGTTGGTATTACTTTTGGTTTTCTTCCTCAGACTTCCAAGCCCCAGAGGATTCCTAATGACATGTGTCTCCATGTGTCTCTGAGGTTTGTCACTTCCTTGCATGTTTGTTGCCTTCCTTGCTCCATGCTGATATGAATCCCAAGAGTTTGTTATTCTTTTTTTTAAACCAGAAATAATTTTGGCAATTTGATTTACAGAATACATATTTCAAAGCTTGTTCATGGGTCTTTCTTTACTTTATTCTTTCTCTATAGTTCAGGGAGATGCACTAGTTCTGCAGGTCCCCTCCTTCTCAGAAAACTGCCATTTCCCAGATGTCATTTTTCGGCTGTGGTGGCAAGGGAGCTCAGCGACTCCTTCCATCCACAACATGTCAAAAATTTCTTCTCCTAATAATTAGGCAACTGTGATCACTTGTAGGGATAGACCGACCTTTGATAAAGACTATTTTCTGTTAGGATGTGGTTGTAGCTGCTCATAGTCCTTGTGACTGCAGTAAAGTAACATAGTGATTTCCATTTTCATTTAGAGAGGTTTTTATTACTATGGTTTGTTTTTAGGGAGATCTTTTTTTCTACTAAGCAGTAAGTCAAACAGGACATGATTCAATAAATGCTGAAGTGTAGTGTAATGACTGCAAGTTGCATGACAACTGTTAGAGCTAGGACATAACATGGTATGTCCATAGATGCATGACACATGAGGTCAAGAAATGAATTGGTGTAATCTTTAGTTATAAAAAAGGAAAACAGCTTGCAAATGAGGAATCTTAAGGCAAGGAAGATAAAAAGAGCATTTATAAGGAGAAAATATTTGCAAGTTGATGTGAAATTTTGACTATTCAACACTAGTGATTCATAAGAAACACTGCCTCTTAAAATACTTTAGGTAGAAGCTGAAGAAAGCTATATAGGAAGGGGTGGCAGGCTACCAGAAGCAAGAGAATGACCTTGAGAGGGTCATTACTTTGTGTGCTTTTCATAACTTTTGTTTAACTGCAATATTGTGCCAAAAAAGGCAGAACAAGACATGGATGAAAATGTTTGTAAAAGACAGCCCACCATAACTTTGTCACCTCATGAGTGTTTGTTGAATTTGCAGGTTCACTCAAAAGCTAGGTTAAAAGTCATTAGTCATGTAGTTTTAAATGCATGGCAGGGCCAAGTAATCAATTCTGCAGGTCTTTCTCTAATGTGCATGTAAGTGTGTTCAGCTGGTGCCATAATCATATTAAAACAAGCACTCTGAAATTCACAATAAAACGTGCTTTGCTTCCCCATGTCTACAGATGCAGCCTAAGCCTATATGCCATGCCTGAAAGGTGGGAAAATTTATGAAGGACAGGTTTGTCTTAACTAAGAAAAGTTTCTCCATTATTTGTTGAATTTGGTTTTCAAATACTGATTTTGGGTTCTATTCTTCCTTGCAAAGACTTTGGGATAAAAGTTTCCTGATGTGGAGATGGACTGGGGAAATGGGTGATTTAGGCATCAAATGAAGGATGTACTCACTGTCCTGCATAACATAAAGAACAGTGAATCATGTGGCCAAGATTTTTTGTGTAAGTCAAGGGAAGAAAATTGTTTGCCGTACTTGATAATGCCTCCTGTGATACTAGACCCCTCAGAAATAGAATAGTCACTGAAAAGAATTTTTCTTAAATTTGTTGTTCATTTTGAGCTTGGATTTAGGCCAGGCAGCTGTTAATATGCCCCTGGGAATATGGAATGCTTTTCCCTAGCAAATAATATTGGTTTGTATGAGAAGATAAGTGGACCCAAAAGGTGTTTTATATTAGATTGAGAGCCCAATAAGTCAAAAGTAAATATTTAATACATGACACAGAATGTCACACTCCAGGATTACAGAGTAACACAAATATTGTGCTGAATACAGACAGATTAGATTATAATTCTATTAAAAGGTTTGTAGCATACAAACAATACGCTGTATTATATTTTTGAGAAATTATTTACTGTGTTCCCATGAGTTAGCATACATTTCAAGATTGTAGTGATGATAACATGCATGTTTTATGTCAAAAATGGTAATTGACCCTGATGAATTATGATAGGAAGGGTGATGTATTATATTACCAGGAATGTGTATCGCTTGCCATATTTTTTCAATAAAAGTAACTCTTTAGCAGCAAACCTTTCCCAAGAAGAACTGCTAGCTGATGACACTTAGGTTAGAGTCCTAAGGATCTCAGAAGCTGAGAAAAGAGTTAGCAGCCTTTAGAGTGAAAATCATACATGCTTTGCAGAGAAAACAAGTGGTACACCAATATAATAACAGTTCTTTATTATACAACAGTAGGTTGTAAACTCTATTGACCCTATCCTATAAAATGAGGTGAATAAAGTTCATTTTCGTGAAACTAGGTGGTGGTGTATCTTCTGAAAAAACAAATAAAAGTTTTAGTGCTGGATATAATCTCAATTTATCCTGCTTTTAATAATTAATGTTTCCTATCAGATGAACTTTGAACTCAGAAGCCATTGGAGGATGGAGCTGAATGATATTCTGCATTCTTGGGAAAACTGTTTTCTTCTCATGACATGGGAACATATAAGTAAAGTATATTTGTTCTATATTTTGGCTGTTGTTCCACAGTTCTAGCATTAGTCTTGGCTGGAAGGCATCTGCTTGCAAGAACAGTTACCGTGACATGATGCTGTAGTCTCTGGTTACTGTTGTCCTATCTGTTTTAATATTACTGTTGCCTCCAGCTCCAATCCAAAATTGTTCCAGGCAGTTCAGCAGCCCTCTCACGAGGCAGCTTCTTCTTGATGATGCATCCCAGTGAGCTCACCAGTACCTGAGGAGAATAGCTCACTCCTGGGGTGGGAAGTTTGTTGGAGGTGTTAAAGCAGATTTCTTCTATGCTGTACTGGGGAGCACAGTTGTGATGAGAAGTAACTGTTCTGGTGCAATGGAGAGAGGATACATTGTGTTGTAAAAAGAAAACATGTAGGGCTCTGGTGATGCTCACACATTCACAGGCATGCAGAAAGCTGAAGGAAAGTGGAATGGCTAAAGAACATTCCATACTCATCGAGTATTTTCTAAAGAATGTGTAGCTACCAATAGGTATAGGCAGTCCTACCTGAGGACTCAATGGGATTTAGTTATCCAGGGATATTTTCACAGATGAGTGTTGGCTGTGACACATTTATCTATGCACATGAGTCTCAATTTTGATTGTCCAAATGACACGTGTCAGAATTGGAAGAGATTCAGTTGATATAAATGTCATATAGGTGAACAATCCATACAAACTCTTTTCTTTCTAAAGACTGTTGATATAAAGTTAGAAGCCAACAGATTAGTTCCTTATTTCAAAAGGTAGAGTTTGATGCCAAAGGTCTGAGGTACTGTGCCTAGTGATGATGAATGTTTGGTATCAATTAAAAAAAAAAGCACAAAAGTTTTCATCCACACAATCAATCTCCTTCTGCCTCCCAGTAAAATGTGGCGGCCAGATTTTCAAAATCTGCTTGGTTCTTTTGATAATCAGGCCATAAACACAAAAGAAAATATTTCAAGGGCTTGTGTAAGCAAAAGTAACCATTTAAACATTGCCTAAATTCCAGACGGGTAGAATAAGTCTAAATGGTCACTTTGTTGTCAATGTAATGCAAAAAAATCTATAATGATAAAAATTCAAGAAAATTGCTTCCTTCTGCTAAACGTATTTTAGACTAAGAGTGAGTTTAATTTCACAGCGTTGTCACATCCTTGTGGGAGGTGGTTGTTTGTTGACAATGAAACTTGTTTCCTACTTCTTAATATGAACCAGAAAATAATCCGTGCACATTAAATCCCAAACTAAAATAAAAAAACTACTAAACTAACAAAGGTCTTTGCACTCTTGTTGCTGAGGTTTGGTTTAATATTAATTTTTCCTCCTTTTACCTTCTTCTTTTTGCTGATTCAGAGAGTTCTGAAGCAGAGTTCTCCTGATGATCTGCCAGGTTTGGGGAAAGAGGCACTATTTTCTGTGGGAGCAAGTCATAACATTGAAAATACAGAAATGTTTGAGCATATAAGCTCTTCTTTCGAGGTTCAATTAGCCATTTTCAAGGACTGAATGCATACAGTAGAAGGACTTTCCTTACAATTATTTCCTGCTTTTCTGTGACAGTGTTTTTGTCTGATTCTTCTCTCTGCTAAACCACTTTTGAAACCTCAGTGCTAAGCGCCTCCATCTCTCTAGGGCATCTTGCCAGCCAACCTGCTTGGGCACGCTCCTGGCACTCCTGAATAGGAACAAATGCTGAGCTGATCAGGTGGGAGTGCTCCTGGTCTGGTTGCTGATCTGGAGGACCTATTCCTCCCGAACAGAACCTTGCAAACATCCATCAAACTGATGAATTTGTAGAACTTTTGTATTTGGAATGATATTTCTGTTGCGTCATTCTTAAATGCTGAAAAGAAAAAAAGAAGCAAGCAGCACAACAAACCCAGTGGTTTCATTTTCATGGTAAGAACTATAACAGTATTTAACAGACTAAGAGTGGGGTAATATAACCAGACATCCCAGCTGGCATATAATGGGCTAGCTATTCCTATTTTTTAATTAATTTTTTTTCTATTACTTTTAATAGTGTTATATCCATCTGTCCTGAGAAAAATCTGATAAGAATTTTTCCTGATTAAGTTAATGTCTTAGTCTCTAGGAGAAAACCTGAACAGCTAGGTTGGTGGATTTTGTTTTCTTTTTTTTTTTTTTTTCTTGGTGTTTTTTGGTTGGATTTTTTTGGTTTGGTTTGGTTTGGTTTTTTGTGTGTGGGCTAGGCTTTTCTGGGCATTTGGTTCAAATATGTCTCATAAACAGCACCACTCCCACCTTCCCCCCTGTTTCCTGGCATACTTTGCTGTTGCATCTTTTCAGTGGTAGTGGCTGCTTTGTCAACTGATAGTCGACTTTTGAGCTGAGAATTAAGATCTGATACTTAGTTTGCCTCACCATTGAACCATGAGTAATAGCAGGAAAAAGATGCTCTTGTTTGTTTTAAAGAAACACTGTAGGGGGTGTTAACAGCCTCAATGCATAGACATTTATAAGAAGACTTCCAACCCAAGCTGTCACTTTAATAGAACATCCCTAAAAAGGAATGGGGCTTAGATCCTTGTATCACTCCTCTAGCTACCATTTTGTGTTTTGTCAGGTTAAAAAAGGAGGTGTTACAAGGAGAGAAGGTTAGCTCAGATAAGGAGGAAATCTTGGGTGTTACAGCTCTGTCTTGGCTTCCTGATGGAGGCAATCAGGATGTGTGAGAAGCACACTGAAGTAGGATTTCAAAATGCACAAGTGTAATTTAGATGCTCCAGAGTCCTGGAAGAATTCTCAGCACAAAGCCCATTCTCTGTAGTCTCAGCCATTGCTGTGGCATCCTTCTTTTTTGACAAGGGTCCCGTCATAGTGAAAGATCTCACCTGATACTGTGAGAGATGAAAGAAGGAGCAGATCTTGGCAAATGTTTGCCAAGGCATATTTCACTATTCTGTCATGCATAAATTAATCAATTAGTAAAAGGAATTAAATTGTGCCACACCTGAGAGCAACCTGCATCTGCAAGGACCAAAATGGATTCAGATTTCTTTAGACTTTGTATCTATTACTTCTTTTAAAAGAACTTAGCTTTCCCTGTGCAATAATGTGCAGGGGCTTTACACTATCATGGATTTTTTCTTTGGTAATATAAGCTGCTCTTGAAGCCCAAGGGGCATGTTTTAACCTGTTTCTTTTATGGTGGAAAAAAGGAGCTTGGGGTGGTTCTGAGTTTTATAACCCTACTTCCAGGCAGACATCATCATTAGCATATATGAAGCTGTTTATCTAAGAAACCCTGCACTGGCCTGGAGGGCAGAGGTTGTTTGCACTGAATAAATATCTTATTTCGGATCTCACAAAGTGTTAGGGGTAATAAAAGAAGCAGCAGCTATCAAACTGGAAGATGAGTGAAATAATTTCACCTCCCTGGAAATATGAAGAAGGTGGCTATTCCCACCTAAATGCTGCAGAAATGAAATTAAAAAAAATAAATATTTGCATTTAGAAAGTGCAGTAGTTTGACTGCCTTTGTGCACTTTGCCTCACTCCTTGGCTGCTGTTCACCCCTGCTCCTCAGAGGGTATCCAGGCAATAAGCATTGTGAGGCAGTGCAGAAAAGGGTTGCAGAGTTGTCAGTCTTCAAAGGTGAGAGTCTAGTTGAGGGAGGGAAACATGGGCAATATTTCAATATCCTACCAGGCTCTGTTGTGCTCAGACAAGAGCACCAAAAGCTGTTCTTCACTGAGAAGCTTTTCAGGCCCTTACTTACACGTGTTAACTTTTCTCTATGACTCTGAGGAGAATTGTATTTGATCTATACGGTACGAAGATAATATGTGGAACACAAACTACAAACCAGTACGGAATAAAAAAAAAAAAGAACAAAGTGAAACTCCAAATCACTTATTAGGCAATAGTTGTTTATAACAGAAGCAAGTATTCCATGGTGAGCTAAAGTTTCAGGCCAGTGAATGATTCCCCATAGGACTGTTTAAGTCCTTTCCTTTTTTGCATGTTTTCTATTTATGTCAGTGAGTGTCCATCTATCCAAATCTCAACATATGATGTTTCAAATGTTTTGCATGAAAATATTTTTACCCTTTCCATGTCTAAGCTGTCCAGTGCAGCTGAACTTCATGAACCCCATACCAGTGACTCGGTGCCATAAAAGAGGAGAGAAAATTTCCATGCCACTCTTCTTGATATTAACCTAAGCATACTCCTTTATATGTATATGTGTATGTATATAATGGGATTTGAGACACTTTAAGGAATTTCCTCTAACAGTTTTAATTCCACCTGCATTTCTCAGCTGCACTTAAAACTGAAGAGCTCCAGTGGGCCTGGGAGCATCCTTAATAAAGTTTACCCTTAGGGAAAACACTCTACTAATTAAAGTCTGTATTCACTGGGTGTTTACAGAGAAAAAAAATGTGTAGAGCTTGTAATGGGAGAAGCTTATGGGGATTTCAGGAAAAGCTGATGAATGCTGCAAATAGGTATAGGAAAAAACTTGAAAAATTGTCTAGTCTTAAATTATTATGTATTCTTAATGCTTTTTGAAAAATCACGTTTAAAAAAAAGTTTTTTCCTTACTTTATATAAAGATACAAGAGCTAGAGTGTGGAGAGAATAGCTGTAATGGAAAAGAGTTACTTATTTTTATGTGTCCCTTTTAAAATGAGGGAAAGTATCCTTGAATGTAAACCTATTTACAGAAAAGTAGCAATGAAATGATGTTGGTGGAATATTTGTGCCATGGAAAGAGGAAGAAATTACTTACCAGCATCTTGAACCTAAAATTTTCTCCATAGCAAAAGAGTTGTAGGAGAATAATACTGCTGGGTAAAAATGCTCCAAGAAGTGATAAACAGAAATTTGAAGTGATCTGTGCCTGGGATTGCAGTGCCTGTACTCTCTTTGGAGGATAGTGCACACAGCAGTGGATAGAAAACAATGCTCTGTGTCACTGTAGGCAGATAGCTAGCCACAGGCAAAATAGGGAAATGAAATCTGAATTAGGATTTCTTAGTCCTTCAGTTCATTAATTCATATTGCAAAATAAATGGTGGGGAAGGATGAGAGCTGGTTGTGGTGACTGCTGTAACTCTAATTAGAGCAGTAGGCATGACACATGTGAGGTTATACGGGGAGCTTGCAAGGAAAAAGGCATTAAAATTCAAAGGTAAAGTTTTAAAGATATTGAAAGGTAAATAGGTTTTAGCATGCCTCAGCTCACAAGTATTTTAATCTTTTTTTGCTAGCTAAGGCTTCCTTTGCCTTCCTGATAGTGATCCTACCAATGAAAGTAGAGCAGCATAAAGTTCACTTGGCTTGTTTGGTTGAATAGATCTGGTCCCGAATCCTCAAATATTTATTTCTTTCAGTCAGTGGACCAAATATAGACATGGGAGATAACTCTGGAAATGTTTTTTGAGTATAGAGGTCAGTATCAGTAGCTCCAGCAGCAGACAAGATACCAGTGCTAAGGTAGGGTCTCTTGCTCTTAATGTGTCCCATTTATCACTAGAAATTTTCCATTTTCATTCCACTTAGAAGAGATTTCCTTAGAAGGGATGGTCTGCATTACTCCTACTTGTCCTGACAGCTTGAAACTGTGTTCCTTCTCTGGCAATGAGATGCCAGAGACTAAGGGGGTGTTGTGATGCAGTATAATTGCCTTTCTAAAAGGTGATGAGTGTGTGGGGAAATTTAAAGAATAGTTCACGGGGATTTAACTGAATGGTTCCCACCGATGTTAGTTTACCCCCTGTGAGTCTGACAGGGTAGATTAAGCCACATTGGGGAAAATAACATTCATGCTCAGTCAGTCACAAAAGATCACTGCTATTGTGTCACTCTGAGAGGAGACTGTAGGTATTAGCCATTGCCATCACAGTTCTCTCGATTTGAAGCTTGTTAAGCCAATTTTATATTCATTGAAGGCATGCTTGTAGTAATAAGCAACTAAGCTGATGCTCTGTGATCCTGTAGCTAGGGCTGATAGAGGTACTAAACAAGATATTTTTAGCTTAGTGCTGTGAGAGGGGCAGCTTTTTCTTCCTGGAGTTTATTTGTTAATAGAAATAATCCAGTTTAATCAGTTTAGAGCAATGTCCTGCTGTGTTCATATGGAGCATCATGGTTTGGATCAAGCAATGGATGGATCAAGCAATCCTTTCTTCCAGAGAGCTCCAGACATCTTTCTTCAAGTCCCTGAGAGGGTTAGTCCCTTTCCCTTATTCATGGAGAGGATGGTGAATCCCTGATTTGTTCTTCCTATCTACCTGACTCATCCTTCCAGACTTACTTTTTTTTAGTGCTTGCTGTTTGCTTCTCTTCTGCTGTCAGATACTAGGGAGTTAAAATGGTTTGAATTCACCACAGTCTCTCTTCCTAGTGAGGGTGGGGGAAAATAAATGTTCTGCTTCTTTACTTGAGATATGTCATAGAGGTTGCAGAAAAATGCAGTAAGTGACAGCATCTTTCGTGTTATGCTGTCATTTTTCTGAAATAAGAAAATTTCAAGTACTTATTAGTTAGGAACACTGACTCATTACCAACAGAAACAAACAATTCCAAGTGTCTGAATAAAAAAAAATAAAAATCCCAAAATGCAGCTGCTGCTGTCAAGCAGCAGAAAATAACCTGCTGATAATCTGTCTGTACAGCCTGATTTCCTGAAGGGCAATACAGACAGTATTTTTACAGCCAATGTGGACTGTGCTTTTCTTCTTATTGTACAACTTAAAGAAACACATGAAATATGTTAAAGAAGTACAATAACACTTAGAATTTATATATGTCCAGAAAGTCATGCACTGTTGTTTCTCTGTAGCTTAGTATGTTGTGCCTAAATACTGCAAAACATTCCCACGTATAGTTTGGTAAGTAAATGAAGAGCCAGTGATGCTGAATTGATTTTCTTTTTGGATAACTGGAAAGAATTAATTTTGCATTTAGAACCACTGTATCTAAAATAATAACAAATTGTTTCTATCCCAGAAGTAGTTTGAAGTCTATCATTTAAATAAATTCATATTTTTTTGTGTGTGTGTGTGTGTGTGTGTGTGTGTGTGTGTGTGTGTGTTCTCTGAAATAGCTGTGTTCAGGTTAGGACTCCTTGTTTCTTGAGTGGACTCTGGTTGCCATTTTTCAATAATTGTTGCCTGGAGGCATTAATCATAAACAATTTTCTGTGAGTAGTTGATATGCGAACAGCCAATGTTTATAATTGTGTTGCTCAATTGTAGCTGGTCAGAAACCCACATGATATAATTTCTATTTCTGGACTGGATGACCATGTGTGCTTTTCCAGGTTGAGTATTTGCATGGGTGAATTGAAAATCCTATTTCTGTGTATACTTGAAATGCACTTCTGCATTTGTGCCAGAAAACAGGATTGCTGAGAAGGTGAATACAATAGGAAATTAATTTTAAAATTGAGTGAAGCCCTTTGCCTTGGTCTAGAACTGACATTGCAAAATGAATCTTAAGAGAACAATAATAACTATAAATCTGTTTACTTTTGAGTGGCGGTGAACTGTTCTGAAGTAGATGCTTCTCAGTGTATTTTTCCTGACCTTCATTTTTCTTTTCATGGGATCAGTTAGATTTCTACAGGTTAATTCTTCGCTCTCAATTTCTAAGAATTTAAAAAGCATTCTTGGCTGCATCAGTAGATATGTTCTCATTTGTTGCTTCTGACTTCTTCTGACACTTGCTCGTAGACTAGGAAGATCAGATGGATGCAAAAAATCATAATGTACTTGCAAAAATGATGCCATTCCTTAATTGATCTCAGTGTTTTATACACTAGAGGTTTTATCTGTAGCAATTTTTGTTAACACTTCTGTGAATTTAAATTAGAGCTCTTAATAAACAGTATCTGTTACATTTTCCAAACCATCCTTCATTGATTTGAAAATCAATAAGCCACACCTAAAAAATCTGACATGCTAATGAATGAGTATTTGCTCAAACTACTGTTTAAGCCAAGGAAATTTTATATTGAGCCCAGGAGTGATTATTTAAATGTTAGTTAGTTAGCAAGTCATATTCTTTAGAATGGCACTATTAATTTCAACAGGTCTATTGATTTCATATCTATGTAATCTGAATTGATAGCAAGTTCCCAAGCCTGCTGGTTTCAATTGATCCAGAAACTTGTTTTGACGAAAATATTGTGAACAATTTGGACAGTTAGTGTGCATTAACTCTTGCTTCAATGTCAATTTTTGTTTCACTCCAAAAAACCACTCAGATATGAACACTGAGACTAAGGGATCAAATGAAAATTATACTTTTGACCTAAATAATATGTTTGACATGCAGTGCATGATGTTGAGTAGAAGGTGAACTCATAGTTCTGTTGAATGCTTTTTATTTGAATATTGAGCTGGAAATCTTTGAGGAGTACACTTTGTATGAAAACCAAAAGACATCCTTTGTTCTCTTCACAGTACTTGAACTTAGTTTTTACTGCAACAAAGCAATTCAGAGCAACTGGTTTTTCCTCTCAATTTGCCCGTTTTCTTTTCCACTCCCTTTTTGGATTTCATACAAAAATGGTCTGTCCCATACACCCTAGAGAGAGAGTAGAGCTCTTGCATAAGAAATATGGATTTTTTTTTAATGTTTCATGGGAGTATGATGGAATAGTCAGGAGGAGAATCTTGAAAACCATGGGAAAGTAAAGTGTTAAATGAGCCAAAAACCTGGTGTGCGCACCTGGCTCAAAAGACTAGGCAGCATGAAGTATAAATTGCTGTGTAAGTGAAAGATGCAGGTTTTCAGTGATCCTTTGAAGGCAAATCAGTCCAATGATCCATAGTTCGTGAGTCATTCTGTGGTTTTTCCCTTCCTTTTACGTATCTGCTTAGTGCTGTCTGCACTTAATTCTGTGGCACAGGTAAACAAACCTCCATGAGCTGCTGGGCTTGGATTCTCTGTTTTCAGATATCTGTGAATCGGATGCTTTGAGGCTTTCTCTGCTCTGAGTAAATTGAATCTTTCTTGGTTGTGTCTGAAAGCCTTCCAAGGAACAGGCAGGATGTTACCCTTCATAACAAAGGGATTTCTTAGCCCAGTGCTGCTAATATTTCTTGTTCCTGTCTTCCTCATACACCAACACAGACATGCACACTCTTTACCCTGGTGTTTTGGGTCTCTGAGTACCTATGGTAGTGAAAAAAGACTTAGCTACTGACTAGGTATGTTCTTTGAAATCACACAGCTTTTTCTCTCTCTGCTTCTTCTGCAGCATTCTCCCTCAGCTCAATCCAGCAGCACTGGAACCCTCATAATGGAATTTAAGATAGTTGTCAATTTTCTTATTGATCATTATAGGTTTATTCACTACCTCTACTTATTTGCCATTGAACTGAATAGCATTGCATATGTTGCCAAAACTGAAATTAAAGTGTGATGAATTAGGCTTTGTATATATCACTGATCTGTTCTTAGATCATATAACAGCTGAGCTGCACATAGAAACACAGGAGGAGATGTCAGTCATACAGTGGAATTTGAAAGTAGTGATCAATAATTTATACCACCGATCACTTGGGCCTTATCTAATAACCCACTCTGTACTTTTCACAATCTAATTTCATTTGGTGTTAGTGATCACTGCTTTTCTACTTATAGTGATCTGATTAGACCTTGAAATATTTCCGTTTCTCAAGATATAGCACATCTTCTGTAACTCTATGTAATATATATTCAGGAAGAATTTGATTAGACTGGGCAATTACTTGTGATTCATGCCTAGTTTAAGATACTGAAGCAGGCAGGAAGGCGCCAGTACAATTTTAAGCCATCCAGGGCACCAGTTAAAGAGCCTTTCTACATCCTTGATACATAATGAACATTTTAGGTACTTTCAGAATCACATCAGATTTGCTGATTGCAAAAACAAAACACAAACCAAGCTCCCAAGAGCCCTTGTGTGTCTTGCTGGGTTTTTTTGTTTGTTTGTTTTTGTTTGAGCTTTTTGGTTGGTTGTTTGTTTTCCTTAGTTTTTTTGTTATTTTGGTTTTTAAAATATTCTTGTTAGAATTCTAGTAGGAAAGAGAAACATAGGTTTATTGTACCAGAAAGGTACAATAAAACAGGTTATTGCAGCAGAAAGGACTACTACAAGATTGTTTTGAGGGGTGAGGCTAGGATGGGTTTATGTGTCTGAGCTATGGATATAGCAGAAACTAGCACTGACATGGACAGACATCACCTGTGTTTTTATAGATCACAGTTTAACAGTGGTATTTGTTACCAGCATAGCTAAATGTATATATAGATATTTGCATATGTATATATATAGATAGATATGTAAATAAGTATATATTAATATATTTTTCATGTATTCTGGTGTATACATGTGTACAGTGTGCATACACCTACAGACATATATAGGTATGAATTTTAATTCCTATTCCTCTACATGCCTATATGACATATACATACACAAGGCAAGAGGTGGCAAGAGCCAAACCAGGCCAAACTGGACTAGGGCTCCTGCAGGATCAACCAGCAGCAGCAGCACTCAGCATGAACTGCACCCAGTCTATGATCTCTAGCTATGGAAACAACCCCTGGTTTGAAATTAGGACCCTCTGGTAGAGGCTTGTACAGGCAGACCTGTCCAAAAGGCATTATGCTCACACTAGAACTGCTCCCCAATGGCAATTTGGATCTCTTCAGGTTTAATATGGGCCATCCCTAAAGCTAAGGCTCAAGAAATGAGAGCGAAAGTGTAAATGCTACAGTTGGAAAGAGCCAGCGTAACTTATGAAGGCAAACAGCTAGGTTTAGCCCAAAGACTAGCAGGGATGATAAGTTTGTGCCACCAGTAGTTATCCCTGGATTCAACAGGGTCAACACACCTGGATAGGTGTATCATCTTTTCAGTTTTTTCATGGGAATCAATTTGGGTCTTGCACAGTTACAGGAATTTAACATTGGAATGGGTTTTGTGAGGAAATGTCAGCCCACCTGCTTTACTTCTAGGCTTCTGCCCAAAGGTGTAAAATGGGCATAAGAGTAAATAAGGTGCTAAAGCAACACTAAAGTGACCCATGATGACCCTAATCCTTACTTTAAAATGAGATGGAAGGTCACTTTAATGAACCTTCATCTCAGACTTTTTTTCCTTGTCTTTCTCTGTTTTTATTGATTAGGTTGGAGTGGAATTTGCTATGTGGAATTATGAAGTAAACTCATCTTACATAACTACTGAAAACAAACTTGCTCACAATGTCCTAATCAGTTTGTCTTCTATAGCACTTTAGCACTTTAGCTTGCTCTTTCCCTGGAGCGATGTTTCATATTCAGCTTCATCAATTTTGGAGGACCTCCAGAGTGGGCTGAGACACAGAATAAACCCTGCTCCTGTTCATTTATTGGGATGGGTAAGAAGTAATTAACTGAAATTCATGAAAGTGTACTTCTTAGTAGATTCATGTTCCTGTCCAAATGTTAATTTAATTCTGATTCCACAATTTTCATAAAGGGTCTCCGCTTTCAAGAGGTACATTTCAAAATTAGAGCTTATATAAAATTAATTTTTGTCATATCTAAGGTGGCTCAGCATGAGGATAATAAATATTTGTGATGCTTCAAAATTTCAAAATGTAATTTTTTTGGCCTCCAACTTTTCCTGCATGAATTCAGTGAAAAACAAAAAATTAAAAATTATTTATTATGCCTCATCAGTCTTTTTTTGGTTGTACATGATCAGAGACTTTTTAGTGTTCCTTCCAGTCATGTTTGCAGAATTCAATCAGAAATGAACACCTTAATGAAAGTAATATGCTATGTTCTTATTCCATTGGTTTGGTCTTTTTTACTGAAGCAGTGTTTATAGTTTAGCTGGCATTGATGACATCCATAGGATGCAGGCAGAATTGTGTGGCCAGAGGGAATGCTATCTATCAGAAATTATCTGCCATGGGTTACCTGTTTCATCCTACAGTGCTATTTTGTCTTTTTGAAGTACTTCCAGAATTTTTCTCTCCTGACTGCCACAGTTATACCTGTGGAAGTTCTTACTTTCAAAAATCTTTCACTTTGCCCTAGGTTTGATTAACATTTTACCCTTTACTCCAAGTTTAACTAACTCAACCAGCATTAAAAGCTATGAGCATTATGGAATGGAGTTCAAATACCATTAAATGGTGCCTTTTACTTCTGCCTTGGTCACTTAAGGTCTTTAATTACTGCAGAAATATGTACAAAAGAAATGTATAAAGCACACATTTTTTTGCTGATATTATTAATTAAGCTTTTTCTATAAGGTAGGACCTCTTCTCTATGCTTAATTAAAATGGAACAACTAATAGTGCAAAAGGACAGAATTTCCTGTGTTAGTTATCTGGGTGTTCACAAAACCCACACGAAGATATTAACAACATCCTACATTTGCTGAACTCAGGTCAGCAGTGATCCAGAGAGAGATCCTCACGTGCTCTAAATCAATGCTGCATCTAGAAACCAGACAAGAAAACAAAGAAAAGCTTTAGAGAAAAGTGTAAGAACAGTTGCCAACAAAATCATTGTAAATGAGCTGCAATGGACACAGCCATTTGTACTACGGTTTAGCTGCCTTTTATTGCACTAATAAAGATTTGCAAAAGGTCTCTAATCTGTTGTGCTACAGACACACCCCAAAGCTTTGCAATTTAAACAGCTAAGGAAAATCTGTAAATAAGGAACCATGGGGGTAGATAAGCTGGGTTGCCTGAGGGTGAATGATGGGTCCTGAAATGAGCAGTGGGTATCCCATTCTAGTGCCCCTTGGAGTTCACAGCCTGTTAGCTCTTTCATCCCTCACACTCCTTTAAAGTAAAGAAGATTGAGAGGTGACTTGATTATAACGTAGATGGAGTAACTTCACAGGGAGAAAACACTGGCTACTGAAATGTTCTTTAATCTAGAAGACAAAGGCGTTACAAGGTAAAAGAGCTGGAAGCTGAGATCAGACAATTGCAAAGGAGAAAAAAAAAAAGCATCTGGACAGAGAAGGTGATTAAGCAGTGCAGGAAAGATATATCAGAAGATTTCAAAACTTTCCTATCAATTAAAGATTTCCATATCATTTTCAGATGAAATGAGAAACAAAATTTCAAAAAAATCTTTATCTGGAAAAATATGTATGTTTTTTGTTGAAAGCAGAACCTTTCATCTGCAAATTTTTTGTTTTGGTTACAGGTGTTTAGATTTTCTTTCACCAACTGTTATATTCAGATGAAAGAAAGACAATATTGCAACTGCATTACGTTTTTTATTTATTAGTATGGAAGATGGTCTCCTGAGTAATGAAATAAAGTCAGAAACTATGATTCAGAACAAAACTCTCAAAAAGCCATAAGCTTCTAGCATTTTGACTAGAAACTACAAAAGTTGGTTATATAGCTCACAGTCTCAGAAAACAAAACAAAAACAAAACCAAAAAAGACAAAAGTGTACTTAAAATTATATTAAAAAGTTGACTATATTAATGGTTTGTTAAATACTTGAATGGAAAAGTAACCTGGGTTCCAGGTAAAAGAAATTATGAGGTGTCTGCAAAATAATTGAACTTAGTTTTTGTTTGGCATTTTTATGAGATTTATCTTTTCTAAAGAAAAATTGCCAAATGCCCCATTTTCAAATAATGAAAGAAATTCAGAATGCCTTTTAGAAAACATCTGAAATATTGTAAACTTACAAAAATAGATAAGTCTGCTTTTTCATGTCTTTCCACTGTGGTTTAAAATTTTTTGTTCTTCCTTCAAAAATAGCAGCTTTGATCCTTCTGAGGAAGTTTTCACCTTCTGAACTCTATGACTGGCTAGATCTTAAATACCACTAATGGAGGGTTTGCAGCAGTGGATGGGCATAAGTCTTGCTTGTTCTATTTTAACACTTATATTTTTCACTGGATTCCATTCTATAGAAGATAGTCCAGAAAAAGCCTGAAATGCTCCAATGAACTGCTATTATTAAAAAAAAAAAAAAAACAACACTGGTCCTTGTTTTGACTACTTCAGTGGCTCAGACAAACATGAATTATCCTATGGCAGTGTCCTGAATGAAAGTGTGCACCCAATCCCAAGCTGTTAAAGGTCTGCCAGCCACATTATTTGTTTGTGCATTGCTGGGGGAGGATGAGCAGCTGGAGGTGGAGAGAGGAAAACTGCTCTATGGTGCCTCTGCTTCCATTGTTCTCCTGTTACAACCTTATCTCTGTGCCCAAATAAAATGTCAAAAGCTGCAAGAGTGGTCAGAGAGTGGCAGCCGTCCTCGGTGCAGGCAGGGGGCGAGGTGGGGAAAGGTCATATCTTATTGCAGAGTGCTCACAGTCACTACAGCTGCCCACAACTCCCAGGCTTTGATAAGAGGGTACATTTTTCCAGCACTACTATAATTCTAACGAAATAAATTAACAAGCGTTTTCTTATATAATACCACTCTCATTAACTCTGACTGCATTACAAAGGAAAAGAACCTGCTGTGTATAAAAAGTTGTAATTTTTGTCTTGCACCTGAAAGGTCTGGCCCTTTGCTGTCAGGTGGTAATTTAGACTGCAGACCCTACCACTTGCACAGTCCTTCCTGTCCACCTTCTCTTCCTGGAGCCATTTGTTTGCTTTCAAGGCTCCTGTGAGCAGCTTATTGCTTCCAGGATGTCATCTCTAGCTCAAGGTAGCTGTGGGAGGGGGTACTAGAATGGAAATGTAGAAGATGGCAGGTGAAGTATTTTGAAAATTTGCAGCTATCTCTTTCTCCCTATTAAGGAAAGAGTCATAAAGCATTTTTCTGTCTTGCCCTGATGGACTTGGCTGCCCACTTGAATCAATATTATAGAAATGATTTTCAGTCTCAGCCTACAACAATTCCAGTTTCTCAGTCAAAATATAGCAATCTTTGCACTCATAGAAAAAATTACTATAGTTTATTGTCTAGTAAATTGCTTGCCAAAGTTGTGTGGAGTAAAAGGTAAAGTACGAATAACTTTCTGATCTGTGTGCATTGCCCGTGACCACAAGTTCTTTGTCCATGACCAGAACTCATAGGTGTTAATAACATATGAATAAAAAGGCATAATTATCAGATATGACTGAAACAAATAGAAGAGACATTTATCATGTGCTCTTTAGCTGGAAGAGAAGAAGAAGACAAAGAGTGAGAGATTGCAAGGTTATAAATTTTAACATAGTTCATGCAGCCTACTTGTAGCACAGCCTTTCCCCTTGGTCATCAAGTCTTTCTCTCCTTTTTAGCTCATTATAGAGCCATAATCATACGGCATTTTTGCTACTTAGGTTTGTTTTCCAACATTTACTTCTGTAGTTCTTGAATCCAAGAAGTCTCAGTCTTTGGCCAGATGGGATTAGCATCATGGGGAGCATGTGAAGCCATGTTCTATATTTTTTCAGTCTAAATGGGCACAAGAATTTAAAGATTATAAAGCAAGATTATAAAAGGGTTAAAATAGGGCTTATATGGGGGCTTCTGCTAGGATTGCTGGCATTTCTTGATTTTTTAACACTTCTGAAATTTTAGCAATGCTGTTAGACACTGAGGAGATTTCTACAGAGGAAAGATGAACACATTAATATCCCAATCAATTTTTCTTCCAAACATTAAAAAAAACAAAGGCTAGGGAAAAATAACTAAGGAGTGGAGAGAGCACAATGCCTTGCACAAATGGTGGCACTGCCACATATTCCTCTTCGCATATGACTGAAGTTTCTTTCCAGACACAGAAGTGCAGACCACAGCCAGCTGCGGCTTACTTTTTTGGGTTGTCACCTCTCGTATTATTTGCCTGTTTTCTGTATTAAATAGGCCATGTTTTCTGTATTCTATAAGCCATTAGCAAGACAAATATTTCTCATAATCTTCTTCACTATCTCCAAGGGCCTATTACCTTCAAGGTATTACATAAGAGGTTCATAGTCAACACTTCACTGACTTCTTGAGGTGTTTGAATCTGTCCCCAAGACTCAGAGGATTGATGTTTGTTTCTCTAAGTATCCTCATTGCTTCTTCCACATTAGATCTTTATGAGCCTATTTCTCAATTCCTGGGGGGACTAATGAGGTGACTTTTAGCATACACTGTCCAACATAGTGCTGAGGAGTCACAACACTTAAATCCTTTTGGCTGACTCGTTCAGTATCCTATAGATGCACCAAAATTACACTGTAATTTGTCTTTGTATCTCACATTTATGTGTTATATAGCTGTACACTGAAATACAGGTTCTAAAAAATGCATTAAGGGTTCAACAAGGTGATTATGCATGGCTAATTCATTGCTGATAGAGTAAACTTTGGTTTTAGCATTTTTTAGTATGGTGTTATTAAGTGTGTAGTCAGATACACAATACCTGGATTTCAAAAGCAAACATTAAAATTACCAGCCTGTGGGATTAACACTGAGATAATCTATGTTGTGTTCCATTTTTATTAATGGCAACTGTAATATAATTTGCAGTGAAACTCTTGCATAATTATGCTTTGCCATGAAGTGTATCTTCTTCCAGAGTAAGTTCTGCAATGATTTTCCATAAGATCTCTGTGCTACTGATGATCTTTTGATAGGGTTATCTCCTTTCTCATACATTAACTAAATTAAGGCAGAGAAATCTCTCTCCCTGCTCCATCTTAAAGAGAAAAGAATGATATTTTTTGTTCTGATGTTCTCGAGAAAATGCTTCTCTTCTGTTTTCCTTGGGGATGGCTTCATTACAAAAGGATTTCTTTTGCTCTTTCCGATTAGGAGATTGTGTCTATATTTTTCTTTTCTTTTCTTTTCTTTTCTTTTCTTTTCTTTTCTTTTCTTTTCTTTTCTTTTCTTTTCTTTTCTTTTCTTTTCTTTTCTTTTCTTTTCTTTTCTTTTCTTTTCTTTTCTTTTCTTTTCTTTTCTTTTCTTTTCTTTTCTCTTTTTTCTTTTCTTTTTTCTTTTCTCTTTTCTCTTTTCTCTTTTCTTTTCTTTTCTTTTCTTTTCTTTTCTTTTCTTTTCTTTTCTTTTCTTTTCTTTTCTTTTCTTTTCTTTTCTTTTCTTTTCTTTTCTTTTCTTTTCTTTTCTTTTCTTTTCTTTTCTTTTCTTTTCTTTTCTTTTCTTTTCTTTTCTTTTCTTTTCCCTTTTTAACTCCCCCTAAGCTTTTCTCTTCTGCATTTTTTAAGCTCTACCATCTTCTGTTTCTCTCCCAGTGTAATATGAGCTCTCTCAGCTCTCTCTCCATGTGTTTTCTTTATAAAAAGTGATAAAGGAAAGAGACTGCTGGTCCAACAGATTCCTGGGAGAAACTTGTATTTACATTTTAAGTTCCTTTGGGAAATGCTCCTGCTGTCCTTTATGCTATATTAAGCACAACGTATGACTCCAGGATCATGATGAACACTTCTTGTGCTACTAAATTACACACAAGTAGTGATAGGATGTGCATCTCCTTATTAAGATGGGTATGGGAGATCTTGGAAAAGATGAAGGGGATATAGATATACTGCTTTTAGGGAAATGAATTACTTCCTCACTTAATGACTTCTGCAATTCACTGCCTAGTATTCAGGCTTAGTTTTTAAGCTCAAGATTAATTTGATCTGGTTATAAGGATGTGATTCAGACCTACAGTGAGAACTTAATGGTATACCCTATGCTCTCACACCTGAATTCAGCAGAATAGTCTTGCAGCAGAATAGTCTTGCGGGAGAATAGTCTTGCATCTTTATCTGTCAGAATAAAGTCTATTTGTAAGTGTATCAGACAATTTAGACACTTAAAATGGTACTATGTACCTATGTTTAGTGATATGAATCACTTCCTTTAGACTTTTCTTTTAGACAATATTGTGTAAAGACTTGCACTCAGAATCATGTACATTATTTCTGTGCATGCAGCAATTGGTTACCAGCTAATATGGCTATCAAAGGTTGAGACAAAAATACAACTAAGTTAAGCATTTTTAATTTTACCACTGGTGCAGGTACTTTAGGAGTCTTTTCTGGTAAGGCAGCTGGGAAAAGCATTAGCCTCCATTGCTCTGTGGAATGGGTTTATCCTCTCTCTTGCTGTATCACTTTTCATTTTACTCTCCACATTTTCTCTGAAAGTGTTATAGAGTTTAATGCTGATGTTCCTCTTAAACTGAATTCATAGGTTCTTATGAGTATAGCCTCACTCCTTCACTCTGTGCTCTCTTAGGTTGTGCAACTTCACAGTCAGCTATACTCACAGATTAGCTTTGATAGCTACAGGTCAAATTTGGCTGGGCCATGTCTACACAGCGGAGTTTCACACAGGTGGTCATACCCTTGACCAGGTGGATGAAGGTGAGTTCTAAATGTCTAGACTGAGATAGATAGACACGATAAGCCTTTTCAAAAAGGATGATCCAGCAGTGTTAGGGTGGAGACCATTTTTCTGGAAGTTTTAAATGATCTGAGATAAATCCCAAACTTACAGATGAAGTATGGATGCCTCAGAGACAGATAACATGGTTAACATTCCTGAATCTACCTGACAACCAGCCAGTATGGCCTGTACTGCAGGAACCCCCACTGTGAGTGTGCAAGGACTGTCTTACTGTTTCAGATGAAAAATGCACCAAACCTGAGATAGAAGTGGTCAATAACAAATCCTTATGGAAGACCACATGAAGAAAGAGAGAGAAATCAAACTCAATCTTCCAACTTCCAGCAGAGATGTCTATTCTCAAAGTGTTTGAATATTCTGAAATTAGGAAGTTCTTTTAAACTGAAGATGTATTTACTTAATTGCATTCCCTTGACTGTATCCCCTTAAATGAAAATGTAATCCCTTAATAGCAGGGATATATGGGGTTTACATATGGTGTTTACATATATTTATGTTCATATTTTAGTTAAAACCAAATTAAAATGAAAAAAAAATTTACTGCTCTGCTTCATTGGTTACAGGAATACTGCAATTTGGCTTCTGTTCATGTATTTATTATTTATTTACTTATTCCAGAGACTTAAGCAGCCGTGGAAGATGATCATATGATTGCAGGGCTCTGAGCTCTTGCTGCTCAAGTTATTGCTTTCTGTCTTGAAGCAGTTCATTCCAGCCCTGCTCCATTTGCTCCTCTCATCCAGTTCGATACACTTGAAAGTGATAAAAATTTTGCTCAGTGCTTACACTGTTTATTGTTCTCACAGTAAAATCTCCCATTGATTCCTGTGGCCACTGGGTGAGGTCTGAAATGAATGGAAAAGCAAAAAAAAAAAGTTGAACTGATGGTTTAGTCAAGAGAGAAAATTATAGATGAAGGAAGGGCAATTACTAGAATTAAGAGTCCTGACCTGTGTCCAGTCATGACTCAGGAGTGACAAAGATTATCTAAACTGATCAGAGTTTATGTTGGATTAAGACATGTTGAAGCTGACTGTAGTTTTCTAAAAGGAAAACCAAGCCAACATTGAAATTATTTATACAAAGAAGAAAGATTATCACAACAAGTAGCAAATGAATGAATTATTAATTTTTGAGTCCTGGGAGGAAATTATGACACTCTTTAAAGAAGCAAGAATGTTTAGGAAATGGAGCAGTAAGGAAAGCTGCTCTCAAAAACCAGCAATATTTATTTGACAAATCTGCCAAGGAAACATGGAGCCAGCCTACTAAATTAAGGGAGAAAGTGAATACTTTGAATGAGACTATTAATACCATTAGAATTGATTGCCTTAAGATTTGTTGTTGTGCTGCTAAATTAAAAGATAGATCAAAGTCAGTTTTGTATGGGAGCCCCTCCCACTCCGATCAATCAGTGACTCTACAGCTGCTGCTCTCCATCCCTCCCAGCACATTCTTATTTCTCTTCCACTGCTTGAGCTAGGGGATGCTCACATCCTCAAGCCTTTTGTTTTTCCAGGAATGAAATCTGGTCCACATGAGGGATGTTAAATAATCCTTGTTATAAAGTCCTCCTACATGGTACTTACACTGTACACCTTGGGTAGGTGCAAACCTGCCCTCTTGTTACCCTGAGTGGGAAAAGGATTCATGAGGGCATTAATACAGTGCTGAGCTAGTCAAAGCTGTTGAGAGGTGAGATTATTAGCACACAATGTGTAATGCACTGACACAGGTCACTTAAGGGTTGGAATTTTTTTTCCCTTGGTTCTGGACACTTGAAAGTTGCAGGTTTTTTCCCCTTGGTTCTGGACACAGGCAGAATCAATTTATTTGTGCCCACCACAAGCTCCCATGGATGTGGACCATGTGTTGTAAACATACAGCTAATGAGTAGCTTTTTAAGATGAGGAATGTCAGATGCTGATGCTGTTAACTATGAAATCTGACTTGACTGTGATTTATATTGGTGGCTACTTTTCTTGATGGCAATCTGACCTTGAACCCTTAGCATGTTCTTTTAAAACTTATCAATAGTATTGCTGACATCCATACATTTTCACTGTATATTCAGTATTTCATCAATACATATTTTCATCATCACAGGGCCTTGTGACATCACAGTATTTGTGCCTTGCTGTAAAAGCTCCTTTGCCCTTTTACATCCTAACTGGGTTCAGTCCCCGGGCTCATCCATGTTCAAAACTGCTCAAAAGCCATCTTGCATTATGCAGGTATGAAACCTCAAAATGTGGAGTGTGCAAAGCCATCTCCTGTGGACTCCCATGGGTAGGAGGACGTTACTGCGGCTGCCTCTGGGCTTGTTGTGCTTGTTGTGCTCAGAGGAATTACCTTTGAGAGTCTGCTTCTGCCTCCAGGATATCCCTGCTGCTTCCACTGCTGAGAACACTTAGGATAGGGGAAAGTTCACTATCTAGAGTTCAAATCCATTGCAGCATCTTGTGATGAAGTTTGAAGTGCTGGTTGTGATCTTCTAATGGGCAGATTTAGCAAGCAGATTTAGCAAGTACATGCCGTGTTGATAATGTTTTCTTTCTGCCTGTTTGTGAGAAAATGTCAGGAGAAAATGTCTCAGAGGGCCAAAGTCATTGAAGAGAATGTTTTTAGAGTACCCTTAAAACCCTTAAAACAAGTAACTTTGAAATTGAACTGTAGACTGCTAGTGGAGGTATGACTAAACTATACACAGGTATATCTGATGGACAGAAATTTAATAAAACTTTCTCTATATTTCAGTGGTTGCCCACAGCACTGGACAAGCCTTAGGGTTTGAGTTGCCATAGCTTTAGTGGTACTAACATTTGATGTATCCAGATGAGGCATTTCCATACTAGCAGAAGAGAGCCACAACCTTTTGTGATAATAGCACCTATCCACCCTGGCAGAACAGTGGATAACTTGAGCCATGATCACAGCGGACAGTGAAGGCTGTGGATCACATTAAGAGCACTTCAGCTAAACATCTTGGCACCCTAAAAAATGAAGGGTGTGAGTCAAATGCATATGGCTGTAGGGTCTCACCAAAAACTCAGTTCCTGGTAGTACTTTTGAGGCTGATGATACAAACAGTATGAGAGTCCTACAGACAAATGGTATGAAGTTGTTTATTTTCCACTGAAATATTCCCCCTGCAATGTCATCCATTCGCATCAGCTTATTTTTTTCTTCCCCTCTCAGTCTCCTTACTCATTGCACTACAGAATCCTCTGAACTAATACCAACTTAAGAAAGAAAATACAGGATCAATACTCACTGAATTGCTTCATAATGCACCCCATTTACCTTAAAAGCAAAACAAAGGGTTACATCCTTCAGAAATATTCAGCTGAATGAATGAGCATATGTGTGTAACAGCCAAAATTCTGCAGGAGCTATTGTAATTTTTTTTTTTAAGTTAGGAAGTTTAGAAATAGGAATTTTTTCTTCCTAACGTTAATTTGATTTTACTGATTTCACTGTTTGGACATAGAAAGTATCTGTAGCACCATATTCTGTGAGTGTTTCAAGAACTGTGTGTGCAAGTCTTATCAATATGGTGCTAAAATGCTGACAGAAGTCAAACTAAGTTTTCTAGTCTAGGTGTGAATCTTCCCCTAAAACATCCTTAGTGTAGACAAGGTGTGAAGTGCAAGGTGCAGCCAGAGCATGGTAACAGCCACCTTCAAGTTTTATATATTTACTCTTTTCTAGAATACATAGTTGGAAGTGAATTGGCCTATTTACAGGAGGAAGAGTTCTTCTGAAAATCCTCTGGGAACTGCCTGCAGAAAATGTGATAAAGCTACATATATTGCTCAAAAATAAGAGGAAGAAAATGTGTCCCCTCAAGATGTTAACTGAAAAGGACACACTTTCCTCATCTTACACTGTAATTATTCTGTCTGCATTATATCTTCTATGGAGATTATGGCAACAAAGAAAAAAATCTGCATTTTAGAAGGACATAGTGACCGGCAGTAAGAATATAGTGCTGCTATTTTCTTTTCCTTTAATGTTAACAACCATTCATTCTTATCCACAAAATGAGGTAATACACAGAAATAAGTAAGGAAAAAAATTGAAAGACATACCTACATCTCTGTTTGGCAGAATCATCTAATTAAATGAACCTCAAGTATTCCTTGTTGTAAATCTTACAGCGAAGGACACATATTTTCAAAGTAATTTTCAAAGTACCGTTCTTAAAATTTAATCCCAGAAAAGTTAAACATTGATTATAAATAGACTACTCTGTGACAGAAAGCAAATATATGTACATCTCAAAAGAAACCTTTCTAGTTAGATAGCAGTTAAAAAGCTCTACTTACCAAAAGGTTTGCATGGCATGAAGTATTGAAGGTTTATTCTTTTATGTGTTCAGATAGTGCTGTTCTCTTGGTAGTTTATTACTTTATTTGGTTCATTGATTTATCTTTCATTGATTTGTGTGAATCCAGATTTCCCGAGAATGTACTCTGTCTTATGAGTTTTTTAGGAAGGTATTAAAATGATGAAAGCTGTTGACTTGATAGCCTTGGGAACTGAAGACATCTACTGATGCTCTGTTGTTTAAGGGAATCTGATGTAAATTTCCCCTCACTAATCCATTAATTTGTCAGAAGTCTTGCTGGGAGGGAAATTTTCTGGGCTGATATTTCATCTTCTAAGTTCCTTACATACACAAATCTGAAGCTGTCATGAAGCGCTAATGATGACTGGAAGTATGATACATGATAAAAGAATTCAAGCATCACTAACACTGGCCCTGGACACACATCATATTAAAAGATTCCTTTAAGAATATTTTTATGGGCTCTAGTGATGAAAAGAAGAGGACGACATTATATTGCTTTCAGAATATAACCTATTTCTTTCTTGTGTAGTGTTCTGTTGTCGATTTAGAGGTGCAACGCTTGGTAGTCTAGTATTATTTCCCTGAAACACCTAGTCCCTACATCTGTGAACCTCTCTAGAGCAATTCCATGGTCTGTAGCAAAATACTTATCAGGGGAATAAGCTGATTAGCTGCAGGTATTCTTGCTCTGGAATTTAAATATAAAATTGTGCAGCTTTTTTCTTTCTTTACAGAAACCCTGCTATGTAAAATCACTGTTTGTTTTCTGTAACTGTATTATGAATTTTGTTCAGTAGTACATTTTACTCTTTGCATTGATAAACACATTTCTTACAAGTAAAGTGGGAGAGTCCTGTCTCTGATAAACTGAACTTTTGCCATATTTCCTCAGGGAAATATACTCGTATTGCAGGAAAAAAACTCAATTTTTACAGTAAAATGAGTCTGCAGACCCAAATGACTGAGAAAACAATTAGCCTTAAAAATTGTGACAAAAAAAGAGGATTCTTCTCAAAATTAGTAATGTGTTTACATGTATTTAAAATGTAATATCTGAAGGTTGCTTTTTTGGTTGTTGTTGATTTTTGTTATTGTTGTTTTTTTTGCTAAATAAATCAAACTAGCAATTAACATTATGGCCTAAATATCCAGGTAGAACTTGGATTATTTGTCTCCTATATGTTTTAATGTATGAGATGTTGCTTTGTCTCTTCTTAGGGTAGACCATTACCTAAAGAATGAGAAGGTCTTGAGGTCTAATTGACTTATGTTTTTCAGAATTTAAAGAGCTCCAGCTTTTGACAGTCTGACTTTTGTAAGGTATTCCAGGTCAAGTTCCTAAGACCACAGTGCCTTTTGAAATTTTTATTCAAACAGTTTTGAAAAGGTTAAGAGTCTTACTATTATGGAAACACAAATATACTAAAAAAACCCTTCAAAAATAAGCCTTTGCAACTTCCAAAAGAAATCAATCCTTAAGAAACTATACTTGAGAGGCTTGATTCAAATGATAGCTAGAAAATGAGTAATAACAACATTATCAGCTTTTCATTTTCTGCTTTGCTATGATTTCACTTAGTTAACAAAGAATGTTCATAAACTATGATTTATTTTTCACTGTGCATCCTTTTTTATAATGAGGTTTTATCTTGTGACTCCTTCCTTCTTTGCTTCCACTACACAATTTGAATCTGCATGCTGCATATCATTTTATGTAATTAGACTATATTTAGATACCCCTCTGTGATGTAAGGTGCTGAGACATATGCCTTTTCCTGGAAAAATTATTTTGTTGCAGCTTTTGTGAACTTCATTTGGACCTGATCTGTGAGCAAAGCCTAAACCTATCATATGATTTGCAACATCATTCTGTTCAGTTTTAAATTATCTCAGTGGTTGAGGGTCCCTGAATGTATTTTAACTAGACAGACACAAACAGCTTGCTGAAGCTGACCTCCAGCTGTCCTTTCCTTCACAGCCCTGACCCAGTTCCATGGGTGAACAGTGTAGTGTAAACTCTGGGCAGTCTGTTACCATTGGATGCAGCAGTGAAGTGGCATTCCCCTTCCCATGGCTGATGCCTGTCATGCTTCATCAGTGCTGACAAGCAATTATTACTCTTTGTTTCTTTTCTACTATATATTGGCAAAACAATCATTGCAAGGAATTGTAGAGGTAGAAACCATTATCTTTGCACTATAGTGGTAACAGAGCTTTTAGGCTTACTGAAAATATCCATTAGCTTTTGCTTTCTTATCTACAAATGCTTTCTGTTTTGCCCTCTGCTATTCCAGCAGTTGAATCACCAACTTTTGCTGCATTAAGAATGGAACACTCTATTCTTTATTTTGGTGATTTTAATTTTCTTCTGGCTTTTGTTCAGAACAGAAGGCATTCTTCATTAGTTTTGAGTCCTACTATATTAAATATAATCTGAATATCCGTTTTAGCCTCATTGACTTCGGAGATTTTGTTTTTCTCTTAGCATTTGTGACATGATATGACATTTCTGTGCAAGTTTACAAACAAAGAGGAAAAGAAAACCCTAAAAAATAAGACAAAATAGACTGAGCCAATTTTAGTTTCTGAGCTGGGAGGGAGCTTTCTGAGCTTTACTCTCCTTGGTCATCATATCATATTTGTGACTCACATAAATCACTGTTTTCAAGTAGTCTTAATAGCCTTCAAGAGCTTAAGCAGGATGCAGTCATGGAGAACAAATATCTTTTTGCAGGTCTCTGAGTTACCTGCACAGCGCAGTCATGGTCTCCCACCTGAATTAGAAGTTAGACACAAGTTATCAAAGGTTTCATCGCCAGCAGGAATTGTCCTTGGTTGGAGACAAACACAAAAAAAATTGCCAGTGCCTGGAAAAGAAACAGTCTCTCAGATCCATAGAATTTACTTCCCCTCATCTCTCCAGAGAGGTCCAGCGCTGGTTCTGGCTATGAATTTTAATTTTGTCAAAAACCCCACATGATTGTGAAACCTCTTACACCATTCCCACAAGTTCTCTCTACCTACTTGCTCCTGTCTCTTAAACGTCCCTCAAGTTTCCCCTGCTGCATGCAAAGGTCATCTGGTAGTCTGTTTTGTTCAGGGAGTTTGTTTTTCAAGCCTCTTTCAGGCTGTCATTTTTTGGAAAACATTGGGTAAACTTAGCTGGAAGGTTCTCCTTCAATCTATCCCTGTGATGAATTAGCATATCTAATGAAGAAGGAAAAGGGGAAAGGTGTGTGGACAGTTCCTGATTTTAAAGAGCCCACTCTGTACTACAGTATTGTAAGAGTTACATCTTGGTCACTGTGCCTAATGTTCAATCCAAATTTTAATCAAATTCCTTAGGTTTTACTTAGGATGAGGTTTTCTTCTTGAATTTGCTAAAGCTGCCAGAAGTATTCAACACATATAAAACCAAAAAATTACTTTTACACACCTCATTTTTGACATGGTGTATGAATGGTTTACTACCATAAAGGTAGTTATGGTCACCCATTGTTACAGTTTTAAAGGGTTTATTTTCTTTTATCTCAACTTCTGTTTCTTTTCTTCTGATACAGTAGGAGGGTTTTATAATCCTATTAGCTTTTGTACTGGCATTTGACATCTTTATCTTTGACGTTGTCAATGAATGGGGAAAGGGTCTGTCCAATATATAGCTCAAGTTTATCCCCAAAACTAAAATATAAGTTGTGCTTTGTTTTTTTCTCTTTTTCTGTTGGGTTTCTAGCATCATGTTTTCTGACAATAGAGGATTGCGGAGACTTAGGCCCCTTCAGTCACATACAGAGATGTGAACTGCTGCTGTAAAAACAGACTAGCTTGTCAGTGCTTCTAAATATGAATTATTCTGTCCCATCATTCCAATCCTTCTCTGTTTGAGCACGGTCTGCTCCCCACTCCTCTTCCCAAGGTACTTTTATATCCACTTTCAATCCCATTTTCAACCTGACTCAACTATAATTTCTCAGTTGCACATATTGCTAATAAGATATTTTATTTCTTCTGACTTGGGACAGACAGTTCTACTTCAGAAATACCTACTATACTTAGGTCTCTTTCAGTTGCTATTTTCTTCTAGTTACTTTTAGACAGAAGCACAGGAGACAGCTCAGCTGATTGGGCAGTTCCTCTCGTCATCCCCTTGTGTAATCCTGCAGGAAGGCTCCTGCCTGTCAAAGCTTTCTCCCAGGTGTCCCTTCTCTGGATCACACAGAAGAAACAGGGAGGCACTTCATTCCTAGGCACTTCTTGAAGCATCAAGCCATATGCTGAGCAGCTGCTCTAGCCTTTGACAGTCAACTGAGTACCTAAGGAAGCTACAAACCTGCTTGTCACGACACCTTTCTGTCTTCTAGCTTTTTTCTTACTCATAATTTTTCTACTTCATTTAGGCAGTAAAATCTTAGACTGCTGTATCTCAGTCATCCCACCAGTAAGCCTAGTGTCACACAGAGGCCTTTTAGGCATTCATATTTTTCCACTAGAAAATAAATGAATATGGTTCTTACATAAAGAAAGAAATATCTGAGTAGTCTCACTTTGCTGTTATTGAATTCCTTTAATGCCATGTATATTGCATGCAAGTACCTAGCATAATGCTCTGAAGCACAGAACTCTGAGCATGCCCCTTCTTTTTCCAAATAACTTAATGGAAGACAAGACGAGGTGTTGGTCACAAGCAAGTTGTCAACATAGGTTCCAATTTTGATCTGGGCTCTGGTGAAACTGATCACTGGAAAGATTATTAATATATGAAAATATAAGTACTTTACAAAAAAATACTAAAAGGGAGACTAAAACTGTTTACTAAAATGAAGAACATAGAGAGAAGTAGCTTTACGTATAAAAAACCCGGGAAGTAAATTCTTTGTACAGAGCTTTGCTCTGATTCATTTGAAGCTGTAAATCCAAGTCAACAAAGAAAGTGAGATCCTTTAAGTATTATATTTATAAAGATTAGTACTGTTCTTGCTTATATAAATATATATCATCTCTATCTCTATTTCTTTATCTACCTACCTAACTACATATACTACCTACCTATCTAGCTCAATTGAAAATTAAGTCTGTATTGTGGGAGAGAATGTTTTTAGATTCCCAGGTTTGTTTCTCAGTCTGGATTTGTTTGAATATTTCCATGCAAAGGAAAGAAAGAAAAAAAGAATAATGAGCACTCCACTTTTTACCATCTCCTAGCTTCGACCTTCACAGATCACATGCTTTTCTTACAGATTTTTGGTTCTGTTTAAACATCAGCCTTTACAGCACTTTCACTGCTATGTTGTGAGTATCCATCACCACTGATTGTGACTCACCACCCATATACTGACTTGCTTCTAAGTCAGCAGAATACTTCTTAGCCAAAAAATTTTCGCATTTTTCAAAGTGACCTTTGTTTCCATTATCCTTTAATTCTCATTCTAGAATAAAGAGGGTGAAGAGAAAACTGAGACTACTAATAATACAAACAATGTGAGCTTATAGTGAAATAGGCAAACAAAAATTACTCTTGTTTGCTTACCTGTTTTGCTGCTGCTGTTGTTGGGATTTTAAAATTAATATTCTGCTCCTAATGAATGAAAGAGGGAATGCATGAAGAAAAAAGCATCTGAGATAGAAATTTGCATATGCAAAAAAGGTGGTTATTTGTGCAACTCTAACAAAAATCCACCAGTGTCTGAATGCCTTTTGTGTTTTAAAAAATCTCTCTCAGAAACCCTTGTTTGTCAAGTTTGAGCCTTTAAACTAATTCTATAGTCACTATGAAAGCCCTGTGAGTGGGGACCTAAGATGGGAAAATATGACATTCCTTCTAACTGGTAGCACAAGCAGGTGCTGCTTTATAAATACCTTGAAATGTGTAATAGCAGTCCACATCAAAGTTTTCAGAAATCTTTTGTATTAGGCCCAAATCTGTTTTTCAGGCAGAGGGGGTAGGGGTCAATTAGATCAAGATGCTTCCTGCTGGCTCCTGCTGCTGTCAGTCAGATGATTGTGTACAATATTTATGTTCACCTTACCACTTCTAATTATACCTCTCCTTGAAGCCATTGAATGCACACTCATTCAAGTATTCTCTCTTGATTTGTCACTGCAGAAAAGACTATGGTCCCCTACTTCATTATCCTACATCTGATTTAATGATCTTAGTCTTTTATGAACCTTATAGGATAAGGTAAGTGCTGACTGGGTACTTATATGTATGTTTTTCTTTTAACTTTTAACCTTTAGTAGTGCAATGAGCATGTATCAGTAAGCATCACTGTAGTTAGTATGGAATTATAAATAACACTTTGCCTTAAGATTTCATGAGCACATATCTGAGTATGTGCTGGTGGGATAAGCACAGTGAACCTCTGGCACCTTTTAGCTGCAGGTTTTTCCAGGTTCAGCCATGCAATTTAGCTTTCAGTGGCCTGGGTTACAACAGTACCTATGATATTATTAGAATAGCTATTCTCACAGCTATATTGTTAACTGGGCAAATTAAGATGTACTTGACCCGCCCTAATGATTTTTTTAGTATTACAGTCACAAAAGCCCATTTTTAAAACATACTATTTATTTTCCTCTCACAGATTCTGCATGGTGCCAAGTATATCAAAACAGCAAGGGAAAACTGGATATCCAGCAGGGAATGTAAAATAAGCAGGTACGCAGGCTATAAAAAAATGAAAAAATACTTAATAATCTTGGCAATTTTCAAAATTTTATACACTGTAAGATATAATTTTTGTTATAGATGGCTGATTTTTCCAAGCTGATTGTAATTTTTGGTAGCTCTCCTACTTTCAAAGTTTTCAGTTCCAGAGTGATGTATACTGAAAATCCTATGCTTGATATGTCTCAAGACACTTGTGCCTAAAATTTTAATGCATAAAACTTTTATATGGGAAGAGGTCGCATGCTTATTCCATTTGCCTTAACCCAACAAATAAACTTGAGAAAAGATAATTCATATTTCAGTAGTAACATAATGAATGAATAGGCTGAATTATTCATGGTCCTTCCATCCTTTGAAACGAAATGAATTTTAGGAGGACATAACTGTTCTCAAGAAGGCAATCAGTAAAAGAACAGACCTGTCAGACAAATACTCCATGTTAAATTATTAACTGTTCTCTAACATTTAATTAAGAGAAGAACACAGTTGTCCTTGCTTGTGTCCAGATATTGGAAACCATTATGTGTTCTCTGCCACGTCTCTTCCCTCAGTTAAATACTGCAGAAAGATCCATGTTGTGAGGCAGCTGGAGCCATGGATGTTTATTAATTCATGACTGATGCTCAAAACACTGACCACAGAACCAAAGCCATGAATTTGAGAAGGAACTGCTCATGTATTATAGCTGGCCCTTAATGGTTGTTTTGTTCTTGGCTCTGTGTTTCTGTTCTCTCTCTGCTGACTGATGGTGCACTTTAAAAAGAGAAACCAGCATTTAGGAGCAGTCCACCTGTCTGATTGCTTTTTGGATAATCCCTGTGATACTTTGTCACTGAACAAAATAGTCGGGTGTATGGGCTGCAAATAAAGACCTTTCACTTTACACATTGCCATGCTTGGGATTTTTGGTTCCCTAGAATATTTTTTTCCCTTTGTATATGAATCCTTATTTCTGTCAGTTTGGGTTGACATCTACAGCAGATGAATTGCATTTCATCTCAACAAATTTTTATCCGACAGATCTAATCTAAAAAAAGTCACAGTTTGAACTTGGGACCATTTGCTTCTGAATTGCTGCAGAAATGACACATGCTCATTCAACACTGAGGAAAAAAATATTTAAAAGCCTGAAAAATATTGAGCCTCAGGCTACTTGTCCTTTATGTATCTGATAGTAAAAGAAAAAGACTTTAGGGGATGGTTCTTTCAGCTTTTGCAACAGACTGACAGTTAAAAGGGAAATAAACTAGAAATAGACTAGAAATATCTGGAACCAGGCTTGTGATATGTTTCAAAGAGGTACCATATTTAGGACAGTTCTGATGAAAGTTTACAGTTATCTGGTGACAATTCAGCTCAGCAATAAATATGACCTCTCCCTTTTATTCCCTATACATAGACTTTTTGTATTATTATTATTTTTATACAGATATTTGTGCACCTTTAAAATTACTGAAGTTCACATTTCATTTGCCAAATAATCATGATTGTCTTAAGCTTATTTAATGACTTTTTTCAAAAACATATACATGACTATTACACATTAAAGTTACATATAAAACCTCAAAGTTTTACAAATATATTGTTAACACTTGTGAGCAAATGCAAGTTCTACTTTTGAATGGATGGCCTTCATTCTGTTTCCATGTGAACTGTGTAAACTCTTTCCAGAAAGAACTTGGTATTACTTCCTAAAATGCTGTTTATGTAGTTTGGAAGGTAGATGATGAAACAGCAGATATGTTTGTTTTCATTAATAGCCATAGATTTTAAATTCAGAATAGACTTCTGTTATCTGCTTGTGTTCCCAGTAGCACTGCTAAAATTTGAGTTACTGCCTGGGTTCCTCTCTTATGACTGATATCTAAGACTGAAACATTTCTGAATGTGATTAAATCATTACAGTCTCCTTCATTTGCCTTTAGCTATATTGGTAAGACTGGGGGCAGAGAATCTGCAACTGCAAAGACATTTGTGTTAGCATTTTCTCTGGTTTTCACCTGTACTTATTCACCACTCTTGTTTTGACATGCTAATCCTCTGCAGTGAATTGGCAATGCAAGGATGCCACATTTCTTTAGAGGATATTGTCCCCAGGCAAGTTCATCTCTGATGAAGCTGGACATGACAGATGAAATGTAAATGCTCTTTGATATTCCAGTCCAGAAAGAAATAAGCACTTTTGAAGAGCTGTGGTGATTAATGGGCTTTCTCAGAAAGCTGGAAGTAAGGGTTTCACCATACCTCAACATGCAAAGGTGATTTTGTATAAATAGAATATAAAAAATTCTCATCCTGTGTCCTATGCCAGTTGTTTTTTCCTCTGCCTCCAACACAACTCTGTAAGATATCTAAGAGACTGGCATCAGAATTTTACTGGTGGTCCTTTCTGGGAAGCAGATTTTAAGTGAAATACTGGACAGAATCTAATTGAGGTGCTTAGGAGACCTTGTGGTAGAGGGAAGTGGATTGGTATAAGCTGGTCTGGGATTTTTAAGAGAATAATGGCTGAGCTGTAGAGGAAGCAGGAAGATAGAGGAATATGAGAACAATCCTTTTCATGATGCACTGAAGCTGTTTTTGTGTCCTCACTAACACTATTCAGGTGCTTCTGCAGACTGGCGGAGTAGAAATGTTAACTATTTGAACCTGAGCTGGAAGCTCATCAATTTCATATTTGTGAAGGGTGAGGAGTCTGTTTGCTCTCATCTCAGGCTGAAGCAGACTTTGATTGTGCCCCTTAGTGTTCACCTGAAAATGCCAGAGCTGGGACTCAACACCCCATCCCTAAGAGTGGGAGTGATGAAAATTTAGCTACACTGACCTCTCCGGGCTGATCTCTGCATAAGTCTCTGAGCTTATGGGGACACTTTTATTAGTGAGAGGTTCCTGTTTGCTGTGATCAGCACCTCTTTTGTGATGTGTGTGGGAGTTACCACACCAGCAGGACAGCCCAGGAACTGTGGTAACCTGTGGCTGAGGATTTCTGAACATCAGCTTAGCTAGCTACTGCTGATGAGCTGTAACACAGTCATGAAGATGTTGAAGTGGTATATACTTTATGCACAGCTCAAGCACTGGCAAATTCCCCAGGAGAGGGATTGTATTTAAAATGTTTCCACTCACTCTATATGGAAGGCATCAGCGTGCCCTCAAGCTAATCAATGTGGATAGCTGAGGAATTTAATGCTCGCAATATACCAAAAGGTCTTCGTGCAGATCAGCTATTACACCAAACTCACAGCTTTCATAAAGGAAAACATCTAACAAACATATTTTCCCTATTTAAGAACAAGAGATTGGGTTAAATGTGCAATCATCAGCAAAGCAAATCCCAAAACTTTAAGGCTAGGCTTATTCTGTTACACTGAAAGGAATTAAAATTTGCATCCAGGCACAGGCAGAAAATATTCTGCACAGAGATATTGTTAGAATAAAACCCTCGGGTTTCTGAGGGCAGCCAACTTGTACTCTCTCATGTAACTTCTAGGGACAGTGTAGGGCATTAGCAGAGAACATGGACCATTCCTGCTAGTAAGCTACAGAATTAAAGGAGAGAGAATATACCATTGTCCTCAGGGCCAACAAATGGGCCCTGACATGGTTGAGTTTAATGGTAAGCTCAGGATCAGATCAGGTAAGCTCTAAGTCAAGATGTTTAAGGAAACTGCATGGTTAGAAAGTAAGAATCTCAGGAAAAGCTTTGAACAAACTGTTGTGAACTTTCTTAGTATCAATAAACTCATAAACTTATAATGTTTATGACACCATGCTATTTCAAAGCACTTTGAAAGTACACATCCTAACTCTAAGAGAAATGTAGTGGGTTTTTTATTTGTTGTTGTGCATTTTTTGTTTGTTTGCTTTATTCAAACTGTGTCAACCAGGTTTAACATGGGTGCTATGGCCTTCACAGTACTTATTGCATTGTGATGCTGCATACTAATAATTGGTGTGCATTGTATAATAAGACCAATAATATCTTATTTAACCATAGGAATAAGTTTTGTCTTCACAGTTTAAGCTGTCTGTTTCTCCTGGCAAAGACTGTTTGGTTAGGAATACACACAAATACTACATATGGGTTTTGAAAAACTTTACATCAAATGCACAAATTAGTTTAGCCTACAGTGCAAGTATCTGGAAATTAAACTGCAGTGCTAAGAATTTTTTTTTTTTTACATAATTTTACCATTATACAGCTAATGTGTATCCATTATGAAGTCCAATTAACAAATATAAACCAGTAGAATGCTTTTCCTTCCTCTCACTGAACACCAAACATCAGGGGCCATTATGTTTAATAGATGATGATAGAACAAAATAAGCCAAATCCAACACCAAAGCTGCCCAAATAGTGTAAAATGCACACTGTGGTTACTTTCATTCAGAAACATTACTGGGGAGTCTGATGTTATCCTGCAGCACTTCACAAGGACAGTGCTCTGTATGTTGACATCAGTCGTATCTGCAGGTTGCACCAAAACACTACACAGGAGGACAGATATAAAGTGCTCATTGAATATGAGCAGCTTTCAATGTATCAGTCTCTGGTGGGAGTTTTGGAAGGACTATCTCTCTTTAAGGAAGCCAGATACCTGACTGAATACCTGCAAACAAGATTCCTTCTCAGCCTGATCTGGTGCTTGCAGGGGTGCCTTATGCTGCTCTGCCCTCTTCTCTCATTGGATGTGTGGAAGGGATCTCAATCATGAGGGCTTCTCCCCAGAAGCCCACTAGAGGAGCGTATTCCCTAAAACTGTGCTCTCTTTAGTATCTGAAAGTGGTTCTAGAGTGGGAGAAAGCCCATAAAGCGTACTGGCTTGTGATAATCAAACAATACATAGCAAAAATATTTGCTTGAAATTCGGCTTTGAACATATTTCACAATAGCATTTAGTAAATATGATGAAAGTAATTGCAGTTACAAATATTAGCTGCTTTTCAAATTTTTCAAACTATGTATATTTTCTAAAAGTTTACTGCCCACTCAGCTCGCTTTAAAGCAGCCAAACTCATCGTGTTCCTGGTATAAATTCACAAAACCAAGGAGATGGAAGGCTTGCATAACTGGACAGTTCTAGTCCTCTGCTGACTGTGAAATGCTTCAATATAGCATTAACAGGCCAGCAAATATACAGAAAGGGACAGTATTTTAGATTTTGGAAGATAACAATGTCCTCACTTCATGTCTGAATAGAAAAAACCAGTAATGCAGTAATATCAAAGCTTGCAATGCCAAGCCACCTGCCCTTATGGCACTGAACAGAGTAAGAAATGCTGGGTGCAAAGTGGATCATACTACAATCAGTAGGCTTATTCATCATCCACTTCATTATCCATATTCAATTTCTAAGTACCTTCTGCAGCATATTGTAAAACAGTGCCCACATGAGAATCTTGGTACTTCTGTTTGGATACTCCTCCAGATTTAGCAGGTGAAGCCCATTACATGTAACACAGTGTAGAGGAGAGTGAAGAGGTGTTCTGAGCAGCTGCAGCTCAGAGATGTTGGTAAGTAGGAATGAATTCCACCTCTTTTTGTGCCAGAGGTACTATGTATCTCAAAAGTAGTTTAGCTCCACCTAGTTTAACAAACAATTTACTCTGTGTTTTATAGAAAAGTCACTTAAAATCTATTAGTCACAGCTATTACTACTGAATTCACAGAATACATGTTTCAGGGTTAATCAAAAATTACAGTATGTCAAACCATCTAATAAACAGATACATTTTAAGACAGTGAAGAAAAAGAAATTCTATTTTCTTGTGACCAGTTAGTTAAACCCTGACACTGTCACAGGCTATGAGGCTGTCACCTCCACTAAAGTCTCTTTCTACTGCTTTGGAAGTTTTGTGAGTTTAGGCATATTTTTAGCAAATACCTTATGCATCTCTGTTTCCTTAATTGTTACTGTCTTTCCTGACTGCAAAGGGAAAACCACATGAAGGAAAATAATGATAGATTCTGAGGAAATTGTCTGAAGTTCTCTTGGAAACTAACAGAAAAATTCTGAATAGGAAATGGCCTCTGCCAGGAATCAAATTGGTCAGAAAGTTTGCCCTTTTTAGGCCCAAAAGTTTTCAAACTTTTCAGATGCTGGTTCAAGGGAAGAAGGGAGGTGGAGTGGGCTGTCAGCAGCTGCACACAGGGGACACGGCGCTGACTCCAGGGAACACTCAAGGAAGCTGGAACAAAACAAACAGTCTCACCTACTCCCACCTAACCTGAAGGTGGAAGTAGCAGGAAAAAGCTGAATTTACTGAGGCTGGGACTGAAAGATGAAAGCTGAGTTAAAGGTCTTTTGTTTGCTTAAGCCTAAGCCCTTTTCTGTGTGTTTGAGTGAATAATGCTTTGTTTTGGAGAAGCTGGCTAGGGGTCACTTCAATTCATCTGCTGTTGTAGGCTCTTGGAAGAAAAGGCATATTGATGACAAACACAGTTGGGTCTGTCAGTTGAACATGAGTAGTAAATGAGAGATTGACGCCAGGATTTCCAGTCTGAGAGTGGTAGGACCATATGGCTCTATCCACAAAAAGTTGAAGGTAACAAACCTCTTCTCAGGAAAGTGTGCTTGAGAGGTATGAAAAGGCACTTCAGTACAGTTTATCTGTAGTTGCAACTAATCTTATAATTCTTTCAGTTTAATAAAGCAGAAAATTCTCTACTGGAAATCCTTTCCTCTAATTTAAGCAAACTAAAAAAGAACAAACATTTACTTAAAAATGTGTAAAATGCTATCGTCTTTGGTTTCCTGCCAACAGTTGATGTGCTCAATAAATGATCCAGAACTAGCACATCTCAGTTCAGCGCTTTAAAAGGAATATTTGGGAGATATGTTAGTGTATGTAGTTTTGTTCTGAATAGCTGGACTTCTGCTCATATGGTTTAAAAATATTTGAAGAACTATCGAGTGGCCTTAAAAGATTAAATATTTATATTTATTAAAGGATATTTCCTTCTTTGCATTCTTTTTTTAAGCATGACTTGTAAACACCTGGTAGGCAGTACTGATTGCATGTTCCTGGTAAATGGAATGCTCCTGAAATCAGAGACCTGCTCTGCAGGCAGGCGTGGGTGGTGTGGCCCAGGAAAGTTTCAAATCGCCCTTTTTAATGACTCAAGATAGATGTTCAAAATGACAAGTAGGGGACTCTTATTTTCTGTGTGTGTCAACAAAGAGGAAGAATGTTGAGTCCTCATTGACATATATGAGCCACTACAAAACCTAAAAGCAAAACTGGTTTCAGTTTGCTTTAAAATTTGTGTTATTTTTTGACTGCTAGAAGGCCATAGACAGTATGTGAACGAAAAGGCAAGCTCTTCACCCCAGTGTTACTTTTGTATTTGTAGTTCAAAGGGACTTTCTTTTTGACTATTAAAGAATTCATTAAAGAATGAAGATTTGATCTTATTTTGCTAACTTTGGGTGATATAGTCTGTTTCACTGAACCTGGAAATGGACTCTTGTTCTTTTCTTGATAAATGACCTGTAAGTAAATGTTTAAACTGGAATGCACAGGGATAGAAATTATATTTAATGTTATTGCAGATTCATCAGTGTATGTCTTACTTTAGGAGTGATATACCAGATAGCAGATTTTTCTGTCCTTTGAAGGGAGGAAGTGGGATGTAAGAAACAGGAAAACTATTTTTCCACTGAAGTAAGCGTCAGAGTTCATGATTAATGTTTAATCTCAAAAAATATTTAACTGCCTCACAAAGGGAATATTCTATGGTTTGTCTAGAATTAATGTCCTACCACCTTTACAGAGAGGAAGGCCCACAGACCTTGAAGTACAAATCATGCCATGTAGTAGCAAAAGAAGTAAGTAGTCCTGGGAGTGACAAATCTCTAAAATTAATTCTACAGATATATTTTGTGTTCATTCTTTTGTTTTCAAGTTCCATATGGTGGGAGCTCTAACAGAAGTTCTTGCTGCTGAAGCTTTTTTTAAAGGCTATGTGTGGAAATATATATATGTATATATATTGTCAGAATCTCCACTATTGCATGACTTGATAATGGAATACCTCCTTCTGGTCCTCTTAATTTACTGAAATATTATCGTTTTCCATTCCTCAGTCAGGTTTGGCTGAATCTTCAGCTACCAAACCCAAGAGTCACTGGATATGGAGACAGCTCAAGACAAACTCACATGGATGTACATGCAGGTATTTCTAGGCTAAATCTTAACTGAATTAAAAGAGCTATAATGACATATTTTATTATGCATCTAGTTTAGTATGAGCAAAGGACTTGAGCACCTTCTTCCAGGCATTTCACTGGTGTTGATGGTTTTCTCAGTAAAGAAAAATGTGGACAGAACGATCAGTGACACCTGGGATAGGTCCAAGTTGTGACCTGATGTCAGCTCCCAGACAAAGCCAGCTGTTTTGGAAGGCTGTGGAGATGTGCTGATCATCATCTATCTCTGACTTCCTGAAACTTTCTGTCAGGGAGCAAAAGGCATTTTTCAAAATATAAATGATATTTTAGAATAAGGGTCTTGAAACTTCATACTCTAAAAATTTGCAACTAAATGCAAAATCTGTCATTGGAACTCTTTTAAAGCATATAATAAGATATGTAAGAAAAGAACATTAGGAAAGTTAGGCCCCAGCAAAACCTTTGTCCCATGTTCATCTCAAAGGATAGTGCATGAACTGAAAAACATCTATTGTATCTGTCTGTAGCAAACAAGCAACTAACAGTCCTGCAGCATGGAAATTGCTGATTCAGTCCTGATTTGAGAAGCTGAATCATTATTTAGACCCATAACTAGGACTGCATTCAGAGTAAATGTACCTGTTATCGCCTAAAGTACAGGTAGCCTTCCTTTTGGACTTTCCAGATAAAATTCTTCAAGTGTTTAATCACTTGACCTTGCTTTAAATAGAAGTGAGGCATCTAATACCTTTGAACTTAAAGCTTTGAAGTCCTGGGTCACAATGTGTTTCTACTCTTTCTTTATCACTGATCTACGTAACTGCTTATTTAATTTTGCCTCATACACAAAACCCCATGGTTGGTCCTGGGTTTTGTGTAATCTCATCTTTCTCCTGCTGGACTAGACAGAATCAATACAGTAGCTTTTTTATCTTTATTTTCTGTTTGTTTATTTATTTGTTTGGTTTTTTTTTTCAGTTAACCTAATTTTGTGTAATTAAAAAAAATCCAAAGTCAAATAACTAGTTGGAAAATTCAGTTTTTCTTCCCCTTCACTTTTTTTTTTTTTTTTTATAACTTCAGGCTCTACTAATGATAGATTATGTTATCCTTGCCCTTTTCCATTCTAGAACTAGTTTAGAATAGCCAAAAAAGCATTTTGTTTGCATACCTCATTCTTAATTTGTCCTTGTGGTACATCTCCGTCACAGTGTGACACTGTGATGAAGTTAAGCAGTGAAAGAGGATATTTTCTGTGCAGTGCTTAAATTGCACAGATACCTGAGATAAACCTGAGATAGGGCTGGGGTTTTTTTTTGTGGTGGGTCTTTTTTTTTTGTCCCTTAGCTGCAGTGATAGAGAATTTGGGAAGTCACCTGTCTCCTATCCCTCATTTTGCTTATGTCACAAATTGAAATAATGAACCCCGGACTACTCTTTTTCCTTCCCTTTCTAGCTCAACATTTAGTCACAGTCTTTCCCAAAAGACCATCCTGTAGTCAACTCTTGTGCTTTCTTGGCTGCCCAGAAAGGTCACAAAAATTTTCCTGAATGTCTTCTTCTGGACTTGGAGGCTTATCACAAATGTTTGAGAACTGGCTGTTAGTTTGCTGAGTTTGGGTTTTATAACCTTATTTTGGAACTCTGGAGGTCTTGTTCTGCCCTAGGTGGAGCAAGGCTCTTTCTAAGTCCTAGTAAGACAGAACATTAAGTAGAATAAGGCAGAAGGTAGGAAGAGAAATACAGATGGCAAGCCAATATTAATGTGCTTTCAAGGGATGGGAACTTTACTGGGCAGACACCAGCTGGACAGCCATGCTGTGCTGTGCAGGATAACCAGCTGTGGAGAGGTTCACCCCTTCTGTATATGGTGTCTCCTTACATCTACTGCAGCAAAACTCTCCAAGTTCTCTTGACAGAGTTTGTTACCCTTTCTTAATGCCTGATATGCCGGTCAGAGCATATCTAGCATATCTGGAATCCTGGAACAGGATATTCCCTCACATTCCCTTACAGTGTTGTGTGTATATGGCTGTGCTGTGGCCACTCTTGCTGGAATGCAGGTTTCTCAAGCCTTGTGTAGAAGGCTCCATATGGCAGATGGGGTTTGCTCAAGACCTTTATCTTCCTGAGCACACTGGCTTCTGCCAAACTCCTGGTACAGGTACTTGTTTCTATCCTGAAGAGTTGTTTTCTTCAAGTTAAATGAAATGGATCCAGGGGAAATCCTCTAACTATTCTAAATGCTTTTAAAAAATTTAATCAATTGCTTCTCTGTTACTGTATTCCTGTAAAGATCATTAACTTCGTCATTGCAATGTAGTAGTCAAACTGTAATAATTCTGCTATCAGAGAACAGAGCCCTCCACAAATTTAGAAAAATAATTATGTTAAGCTTTTCCGTCATTGTATAGGCTGATGATCAAAATTAATTTCCTTAAAAATTTTAATAGAAATTCTCCATCTTGGAAGGAAATAATTCTCCATTTTTATTTGCCAGTATGAATGCAACAAGAATTCTGATTCCTCCTTATCAAATAAAGAAATAACTGGTTAAAGCACACAAAAAATTAAAAATCAAGATATTTTTAAGTTATCACATCTTTTTGTGGTGTCTTTGTGGGAATGAAGAGATATACAGGATAAATAAAATTTGAGCAGTTTTCTGTGCAGTTACTTCCACTGTTGGGATCAAAATGGATGCATCTTGACTTTTCTGCTTTCTTTCTCCTATCTCTTTCAATTGTATTTTTCAATGGATGCCTTTGACAATTCCACTGTTCTCTTTGTGGTACTTCAAGATAGAGAAGGGATGATCCATTAGATCATTTCAGCCCTTGAAGGAACATAGTTTTCTGGTTGTGGAAGTAGGGTTAATTAAAAAACTGCATCTTTCTGTAGGGTGATAAAGTGCACAATTGTTTACAAGGACTTGTGGGACAGGTGGACTTCAAAGTAACACTACTCAGAGAAGGAAAATCTGTCTATATGGACAGATCCTGTCAGAATGTAGGGCTTGTGACTTAAAGTCAGCTGAATGGATATGTCCCTTTTGTGGGATGCAAAACTGAGGGGGCAAAGCCTCTTCCTCCCTCAAGGGTGGGGAAAGTGAAGGTCTTTATTTTTCCTGAATTTTGAAAGCATTATTTCTTGATATTAAATGATTTGAACCCTTAAAATATTTTGAGCAGTTTTTTTTCCTCTTCTTTTTCATTCCCACTTGCCTGCTCCATATATCTGCCCAGCTGTGCTAGTAAATTTGATAAGATATTTTAACAGTCATCAGTGAATTATTTACTTTCAGTTTGATCTAAGAGCATAGCTGTAGAAAGTAATCACAGCTTCACACTCTGGTGCATAGTGTCATATTTCCTTATAGGTTTTGATACCTCATTGACTTAGTTTCATATCACATTTCTAGAGTTTATAAACTAATTGTCTATTTCTTGGGGTAAAGCAGATCATAATTTTAAAATCTTCTTCTGAAATAAGCTGTAGCGTGATACTTTGTGTCTTGATGCAGTTATGATGATAGAGCTACACTGTGCTAATTTACAAAATTTCTGGTTGGACACAGTGTGGTGTGCTTTGGAGATGCTCCCTCTGATTGGACATTCTCCCTCTGTCACAAAAATTTCCCCATGAAATATGTCACAATTTGCTTTTTGGTACACCATGTATAATCTAAACTTTTCTTAAATTTCTGACATAATAGGATTCCATTGATTGAAGAGTTCAGAATAGAGTTTTAAACCTAGAGACACATTATTGAACTGAATGCAACTGAATCAGAAGTTGGCTTTTCTGTGAAATCAGAAGTTGCTCAGTATTTAAAAGAGAACCTAGGAGAAATATCTGGATAATATTTTCTTTTTTCCCCTGTAAAGTACTGTGAGCTTTATACTGGTACAAATTAGCCACTACAAAACTGTGTGACAATTAGGGGTCGAAATTCTGATCTTTTGGTCTCTCAAGGTCCACAACCTGTGCAAAATATTAAGGAATTTCAGTTTGTACTGTAACACAGAATGACCACAAAAATAACAAACTAGAATACATATTTAAAATGTACCCCTTATTCCTGAGTTGATTAGATTTCTAAAGCCAGAAGGAATAATTAACCTGACCCAGTCTATAAAAAGGCTGCTTAATGTCAATTGGTAACAACTACATGATTCTCAATAACCTGTCTTTCAAAAAAAACTACTACACTAAATATAAAGACTTTGCAGAGATGCCTACTTTACCACTGATCAAAAAGTATTTTTCTTGGGTATTCCCTACTAAAAAGTCCTTGGAAATGGGGAGGAAAAATGGTTAATTTCCTTTCAGAATACAAAGTACCTAGGTTTCTTTTTCTTCCCCTGTTGATTTCATGTACATTGCAGAAGGTATCAGCAAAAAACCTGCCCCCCCCCAAAAAAAAAGAAAAAAAGAAAATCTTTAAAAAACATTGATAAAAGACCAATGTTGATTTTAGACTGAAATTGTTTTTCTGAACTTCAGCCTGGAATGCATATGTAAGAATGAGTTATTAGCTGTTGTTATCACTGAGATATCAATTTAGGACAGAAGTACTAACCTAATTTTTGCTAGAAAAAAAACATGAATCTCTGCATATCAATCTGCTTGCAAAGTGTTTTCAGAGTGAGCAGGGGAATTTTAGGGTGTTTGAATAAAGAAAATGAATGTTCTCATTTATTAGGAATCATCAAACCCTCCTTTTGCTGTTACACTTGTGAGAAAATTTCATCAATAAGCATTTCTGCAACAAATGCACACATTTTCATGGCCTTTGACATGATCCAGTGTTTTATGATATTCAATTGAAGTTACAAATCCTTATCCATATTTTCAAAAATATCTACTATTGGGAACATTATCAGGGAAAAATTTAAAATTTTATAGTTCATTATATGGCTAGACTGGGATAGTCCTCAAAGATTTAGTTCTCACTGATATTCTGCATTTTCACATTTATTAGAATGTGATAACCAAAATTAATTAATGTAAATTAAGTTAAAGCATTGTACATACAGTTATCCTTTTTTCTTTCCTGCATTTTTAAAAATGTTTGTTCACGTTCATCCTACCAACAGCAAATTCATGATGTATATGGTGTTCAACAGTTTTCCATCTGTGATTCCCTACACATTACTGCCATGACATGGGACTGCCAAGTAGTAAGTTTTGTTGTAGTGGGTATATGTGAATGTACAGCCATTAATTGCTTTGAAGCCTTCACAAAGGAGCTTGAGTCCTCACCAGAGGACATTTTCTGTGGTGCTGGCTGTCTAACTCCCATTGTCTGAGTGCCAGTCACACTTCTGAAAAATGATAAATAATGTTATTGCACAATCTTAAATACATGAAATAAAGATGCCATCACCCATAGCTCATCTTGCAGTCTTGTAGTTCTGAGGCTCTCTGTCTCCAACGATGTTAATCTATGTCAATTTTGTGACTACATGCACAATTCATTGATATAAGATTGCTAAAATACAAAGCAAGGTCTTCCTTCTAGTCTGTGAGATCTTGAAGCCTCTGTATGAAACAATATTCACATTTCCACAAACATTTCATTCTTGAAATTATATGGATTTCAACAGATAGCCATGCGGAAAGATCTTTTCACTTGTCTCTCTTATGAATGTTGGAAGCAATGATCTTAAGGTCCTTTTTGATCAGTCTTGGCACATGCTTTAGGGAAGGCACATTACATCTTTTCCTCTGAAAAAGAGCTTTTTAGAAGCCTGAAAATTAATCTTTCCAGTTTTGGCATGAAAATATTCACTTATGACTTTTTTGCTCCTTGCTGCAGTCAGCATAGAGCTAGACCTGACACAAGGAAAATCAAGCAAGTTCTTCAAACCTGGGAGAATCTTCTTTCAGCTAAGATCAATCCATTCAGAAATTCACATAGGAAAACTGAGATACACTCAAGTTTGCTATTTATGAATGCTCCCAAAATGTTTTCCATAAGTACTTCCTGCATAGCTCTGTACAGACAGAAGCTGCACAAGGCGGAGTGTAAACAAATCAGGCTTTGGGCTTTCCCTTGAGGGGATGAAAAAAAAGAAATTTATCAGCTCCTATCTTTTCTTAATAAATCTTGTAATAAATTGTAATGAAATAAAAAGTAATCTCTATGACACTGAAAATGCATAATTCTTATAAATTTCCCATTTCTTTGCCTGTAGATGGGAATTTAACCTTTTTCCAGCACAATGTATTCTGTGCTAATTCCTTAATTTTTTAAAGGTGTTTATTTTGACTCCTTCACTCATTCTTCTTAGATATTATTTAAATAATCTGAAATACTGCTTTTCTGGGCTTACAGGAGTAATTTATCCCATTGTACTGATAAATGATTGTGGAAATTGTGTAATCTGAAGCTGCCAATATATATGCAGTACCTTAAAGTGATACTTAAATTTAGGGAAATGTATTACCCTTCTTCCCTGAAGCTACCTGTCTATGTGTGATCTTGTGGACTTGAAAAATAATATTTTTCCTTTGGTACTTCTTTTCCTGTGAAATAGAATAATTAAAATGCATATGATAGGTGGCTGCATAAAGATTCAGGTCAAATGTAAATGTGTTGAGTGTCACTGTAACTTTCTCAGGACTGACAGTGTAAAAAAGAAGTAATATTTCCTAGGCTGCACTATGAAGGCTACTGGGCTCATTTCACTTATGGTACAGAAAGCTACTGAATTTCTAATTACTTTATGTCCAACTTAGTAAAATTTTACTAATTTATAGTTTCTAAGAAACAGGCGCTGCATGGTTATATAGCTGGTCCATTATCTACCTATAGCACACGCATTTTTTCCTAAGGTACTGAGAAGTGGTAGTTATCAAGAGGTCTGTTTGTAGTGATCGAAATGTAGGAAAAAAAGAACCCAAAATGCCATTAATGAAGCCATACTCTTCAATTGAAAAATATCTTCCTCTTTTCCCTTTCATGAATTCATTTTTTGTCTCCTTTGCTGCACTGTCTTTGTTTGTGCAATGTTCAGTATCCATAATGAGTTGTTAATGAGCTGTCAATTATGAATGCAATTTATAGAAAAGAGAGATTGAGGACTTGAGGTGCTCTTTCAAAACAAATAACTCTGTATCTTAGTTCTCTTTCATTTACAAATATCCACTCTTTCTGTTACAGTATCTTTTATACTGAAATCTTAATCTGAGTTACTCTGAATGTAGTTGCACATTTAATGAGTTTCCTTTAATGATATATTGACTATATCCTGAATGTTGCAATGAACAAAGAATATAGTATAATGAAACTCTTTGTTATACCACGAGCAGACTCAGAGAATTATGGTCATTAAGCTGTGATCCTGAACCAATGAATTTAATGGAAAATTTGCTGTCAAATTCAGTATGAACAGAACCAGAACCTAATTTCTTAAAGGCATTCAGAAATATGGTCCTTAATAACAGTTTTGTAATACATCATATACAAATACAAAGAGAATTAGTTACAAGCAACCTAATTACACTGTAGGATGAATTGGCTAATGCTCTGTACTTACAGCTTGGACTCCCCTATGCACAAAATCTGAAATGATTTGCATATTCTACATTTGATTTTCACCTTTAAAGCCAGGAAGGCTGAGGCACAGAGTCTAAACCAAAAGTCAAGATTATATAAACATCATCAGAAATGAACCCAGGTCTCTCAGCTGTTAACCCATATATAATCGTGTTTGAACACAGCAGCAAACCCCACTATAAGAGCGGGCATCAGGTGGTATGTGCACTCATCAGGCAAATGAGGTCTAGTCACTCCATTACCATTAATTACAGTTTTAGTGATCTGAAATTGAGGTAGCTCATGAAACAGAATTTCTCATGAAAAACTAGTTCATAGACAGATTACCTTGAGTGAACCCTCAGATTTTTTGAGCTCCATTCCTTCTCCAAGTAGAGGAATTCCAGGATGACCTTTGCCATCATTAGAGAAATAAATATTTATTAGAGGTTGTATGGAGCTGCTTTAGAGAAATCAGTTACTGGTGGTTAGCAGAGAGGATGCTGAGGTTCTAACTTGGTTAGTTAAGGAATGAGAGTTAGCCCTCTAAACTTTCAAAATAGTCAAATTCCAAAAGAGTTGTGTTTTCTCTATTTATTTTATTTTGATTGATACCTGTCTCCTTAGTCAAATGTTCCTTGTGCACAGTAATTTTGCAGTTCTGCAGAACTAGAGATTTTAGTTTTGTTGTTGTTGTGGCCGTTATTCACCCTGGCTGAAGTTTTGGAAAATCCTGGTATTTTATCTCCTGTCAGAATCAACATCTGGCAAGAACCAAGCATATGAAATCTTTCAAATATTTGCTCTGAGAAATGCAGCTGTGATACTATACCTACAGCTCTGCATTGCTCTTCTGAAACCTGGCAGGAAATAAAAAGAAAAAAAAAAGAGAGAAAAGAAGCTGTTTAAAATCATATGACAGGTTATTATTTTGTTTAATGTGAAATGTTCATCTGACAAGCTTATTGAACTTGATTTGTGTACCGAAGCCTTCTGCAAATCTACAGTCTATCTGATTTCCCTTCCCCCTCTTCTTCTCCCCGCTCTGCCACTAGCACTGACATCAACCATTGTGCCATATGAGGGGAAAAAAAAGGTACCTGGAGTATTCAAGTGATTTAACCAGTTTGATTTATGTTAATGGTACAGAAGAGAATATTTTTTGGTCCTCAAAAACATAACAGGCAATTGATGTGCCATATTGCAGTATGGTTTTAGCCATCAACATGTCAAGATTTAGTTTTGCTGTTAACATTTTACGATTTAGAAGGCTATAAGAATATGTGCAGTGTAGCAACAACTCAGGCATCATTCCCCCAGCTATATTTATAGGGCTTTCATTTTTCCCTTTTATAGAGAAATTGAAAAAGAAAAAGGAAGGGAAAAAAGGCTGACATTTTCTGTCTTTCATTTTCTTCAGTCTGTCAGGTTTTGAGACTAGAGAGAAAGAAAACTGAGTACTAATGGTTTGTTTTCACATCGAAGTAGATTCAGGGCATAAGAATTCATATGTAGAATTTGTTGATTTCTTGCTAAACTAAAGATAACCTGTGCATAAGGTGCAGCTTCATTGCATTTATCCACTCCTATTTATCCCTACAGCTGAAAGCTGCATGTTTATCATGCTGTGGAGATGCTGATCTATATAAGCCAATTGTCTGAAAATCTGGAAGAACTGTGTGCAGTGTACATGGTCATAGAAACATTTATTTTCCTTCTAGACCTTCAATTCCCTCTATTTCTGCTGTGGAAAATCAATAAGATGTACTTCTTGGTGTTTAAGTGGGAAACTAATTTTTTCGTACTGGGAGAATGTCACAGTGGCTGGTGCTGCTAAAATAAGATCTAAATTCCTCTTTAGTGGGTATTTTACTTCCCCCAGGTTTTAAATTGATGATAACTGGATAAAAATTTTTGCTGACCATTTAGAACTAGCACTAAAAAGTAAATGGGACAAATGAAAAACTTACCTACTGAAATTTCTGTGCTTAAACTTCCAACTTTAAAAAGCAACTTGAATCATGGGTGATAGGAGACAGTACAAATTGTATGAGTTTTCAAACTTCTTTCCATGTCCATTTCAAATCATCAGACTCATTGCCAAGAAGGTATTGAAATTCTCTGTGAAGATCTAATTAATGCCTATTTTCCCCAGTTGCTCTGGGTAATGAAGAAATGCCTAGTATTTGGGACATTACCCCAAGAAATTTGTCTTCCTAAAGTGTATATTCCCACTACATGTTTTATCAGGGCATTCTGCTTGTCATGTCAACAGTATGAAGAATGACATACACACTTATTTGTGCCTCATCTGTTTCACAGTAAGCAGAGTATATTGGAAAAATACTTAAAATGTATTTTAAAAATTCTTTTATTACTTTCTGTCTTAAAATTTCATAAGCAATTTAACATTTTCAAACATAACAGCTTAAAAAGTTAAACAGCATCAAAGTTTTTCTCATAGCTTCCACTTTTGATATTCCAGAGCTCAGTTTGGCATGCACTTATCTTCATTTATCTTTATTTTACTATGACTACATGAAATTGCATATGGTTTCAGAGAACAAGTCTTTCTTGCTTCAAACACTGATGATTGTTGTGTCATATTTCTTTTGTGTGAAAATCTAGGGCCTGGAGCTATTGACTACAAGAGAAAGATCTGGACAGGCTCCAGTGAGTCTCTTCACAATCTTTCTCTTTCCCTTTTAATGTGAGCTGTTATCCAGCTGAGCTTCTTTGGTGAATTACTGAGAAATCAGGAAAAGATACAGAAGTCTGTTCCTACATCTGTGAAAAAAAAAAAACCAAACAAACAGTGCAGCAATTATCAGAATTATCAGATCTTTGGTCTCTGGCCACGTTTAAACCGTGGAACCCCCAAAAGCTGCCAGTTCCAGAGGCATGACATCCAAACTAAATGGGACTTTGATGCGTGCTACTTCTTCACTTCTGTTTCCCCATTCTGTGATTTTGGTATAAGTCAAAAAGCATGAGCCAGAGGAATGGCCAGGAGAAAACAACTTTCAGATACTGCCAGAGAGCAATTGTTCCCTAGGTGTTAATCCTCCACAGGTTTTACCTGCTGAGGCTATTGCAAAGATGAATTATTTGCCTTTGAGCTCCTATGTGGTGACAGCAATATCACAAAGAATTCTATTGAGAAATAAATATTTTTCTGCTCAGTGAAGAGACTATGGAATAAATAGGGTCAGAACTACACAATAAACAGGAAGATAAAAAGAAATATTGATTATTTGCTCATGAAGAGAGAGCTAGTCATCTTGTGCATTGTGTTGAAAAATACTGGGTAATTACCTAATTAAAGATTGTATCAGCAACACACATAAACAGCACAGCTGAGTGAATCATGAACAGGCAAAATTCTGATGTCAAAGCAGATAAGTATGAAAATGCTATAAACTCTGTGAGGATTTTGCTATTGAAATTGATTTTGTATGGAAGATGTTCAGCTCCCACAGTGAGGGACTTTGATTTAGTATGTAAAGTAGAAGAAAATTTCCAGCATTTTTTATTATTTAACTTGCTACCCTTAAAGTTCTTTGAATATAGTAGTATCTATTAAATGCAGAAGAGTGTATGAGATCTTTAATTTAAAAAATAATTTGTATGGGGAAAGGTGAAGTAGGCCATGCAGATCTTTTTAATAGAACATCTAACGCCAGCAAACTTTTTTTTAAAGAGGATTCCTTTTCCTTCAAAAAACCGGAGCTTTGTAGTTATTTAACATTCAGGTTTACTGTAGAGAAACTGATTTACCTTGATTCAATTTGTAATGAAAGAGGGAAATTGTACAGGGATAAAACAATCTATTCCACAGTTCTCAACTGAACTGATGCTTAGGTTTAAAAGGCAAGAATTTTAGTTGGTTGATAATTTTTTGAGTATATGTTGTGATAAGGCAGAGTTTTCATAATACTTTTTTTTTTTAAAAACCCTACAGAATGATTCAAACATGTCAGTCAAAATGGAGTTAGTAAAAAGTCTGAATGGACCTAGACGACATAATTGAGGTTACAATCATGTTATAGTGTCTTCTGAATATAACAAAAACCAATAATTTAAAAAAAGGTAGATGCAGTAATTTCCAGAAGTCCTTATTAACAAAATATGTTATTCAGTATGGAAATCAGATTGTATGTTTTGACTTTATGCATGAGGTTTGGTACCCTTGGGTATTCCTTAAGGAGCAAGAGCATCTGATTTCTTCATTTGCAAGCCAGAAACTTGACAGCCACAGATGCAAAGTAGTCCAGCTTAAGGTGTGAAAGCTGTTCTGTGAAGCCGGAATCCAGGCAATTAAGCAGGTTTCCCTGCTCCCCAGGTAGACTGGTATTTAGCTAAATTGTCAGTACTGAATATGCTGCTCTAGGAGGAAAGGTGGACTGTGATAGACAGAAGACTGGAAGCATTTTTTGAGAAAAAAGATAAGACAAGCACCTAGGAATTGAGATTGCATATTGCAATAAATGCATTTTTGCCTTTGGTTCCTCAATATTTTCATCAAGATCCTTAGAAGCGTAAATGATACAAATAGACCAGAGTGCAAACTCTCAGCATATCACATAAAACAGAATCTAAACTGAGGCTGCTCCTGAGATATTATTTACCAGAGGTGCATGAGTAGTGCAGGGCAAACCCGTCTGCCTTAACTCACTTCCATATCACTCCAGCTTAATAAGCAAATGATTGCTCAGGTTAGTGGATGCTTTGACAATGGATTAATTTGTGTAAGACCTACATGCATAACTTCTGATTTTTGTAATCTGTTTGTTTTAAAAGTGTGTTAGGCATTCGTGACAGGAGCATTGAGAAGTTAACCTCAGTATGAGTCAGAACCTTCTGACAGCTCTTCATGTCCCAAACCCTTCTGCCTGCCTTTGGTGCTGGGTCTGAATGTGACTTACAATATGTTCCTCCCTACTCTGATGCATAAGAGAATGCTCTAATGAAAAGTCTGGTGGTGTTTTGCCAATGTAAAACAGATGTAGTGTGTGGAGTACCACTAATGAACTTAAGGCCTTGATTTTCTTACTGTCCAACTGAAACCTTTCCACTTACATTGCAAATGTAATACTGCACCTCATAACTTAGACCTAAGGCTGAGAGCACAACTGTTCTTACAGGGCTCCTGATCTCCTGAAGTCTTGATGCCTCTGAGTTAATGCACTGCCTTGTGAAAGGACTGCATGCTGGGGTTTAAGAGAAAAGCTTTCCTACATGCAGTGTCATCTACTGGTGGCAGCCCAGGTCTTGGACTGTATGACGCGTGAGTAGTGGGTTGTGCAGCAGACAGGCACAAAACTGGGAGTGGGAAGGGGAGCACATTTCCTGACCCTAACAGAGCATGTAATTCCTTTCTTATTCCAGCCTCCTGCGGCCAGTGGGGTGCTTGCATTCCTGAAACGAAACACTATGACAGTTCTGTACACCTGCTAACATCATCCCCAGTGACCTCCATAATGGAAGAGAAATTCAAGGTAAGAGCCTTCAAATTATTCACTGCAGGACAGCTGAGCAGTATGCATTTAGTTATTTGCCTGGTTCAGGTGTCTGGTTTAGTAGTAAGGCAAATGCAAGGCTCCCAATGCTAGTGGTTAAAAAGCCCTGAAGTCTGACTGCTTAAGTATCCATGTTTTCACTTGTCAGATTTTTGAGTAATATTAAAACCCACATCCAATAAAAAAAACTTGTAAAACCTGAAAAGCAAGTATCAGGAAATAAATAAATAAACTGATTAGCTGTATGATATGTAGCAGAGCGTAATCCGATCCTATTTTCCTATTTCGTATTCACTATATATTTATCTGGAGTCTACCCGCAAACCTTCTCTAAAATAGCCTGAGTCAATTCAGCCATGCAGGGGTCTACTGACAAGCCCATTCAGTTTCAAAAGAGATGAGATAACATTTTTAGATGTTAAGAGAAGTTTGAATAGAAATGGATCATTTAGCAAAGCACCTTCATCATTTTTATTGCAGTCTCTTCATGAGCACCATAGTGGGTCAGAGCTAGCATATAATTTTGCTGTTAGATTAAGGAGTTACTTTTTCTGAACGATATTAGAACAAAGTTTACTGCATCTAAGATTGTTTCAGTCATATATTTTACAATGTTTCTTCCTTTGAACCATATCTAACAAAGCTTCTGCTCTCTTACCCATACAGAACATTATTTTCTGGACATTGGTTCTGAGAGAGGACAAGGCAAACTGTAGACTGCCTTTTCAGCAAGCTTTATTTCTCTGCTGGGAATTCAGTAGGGAAGACAAAAACCTAATGGTTGTCACTGACAGTTTACCCAACCATTTTAATACCCAGCCATTTTAAAGTGCATCACAAACAACTGTGCTCTCTTCATGAGCAGTATTCTTTTGCTGTGTGAAGTTCAGTGGACATTTGAAAGGATGTAACTTACATAATCTTTAAATAATTTTACAGCTATGATGAGTGAGGTTTGTGGTGATAGACAGGATTTATAGTAGTGGTTGATTTCTTATTATGAAAGAAAATGCAGTATGAGCCAGGAAAAAAGTGAGAGAAATCTCTCACAGTTTTCTTCTTCAACGTTTTGTTTCCTAGAGTGAAACCATTGATAATAGGGATCAGTGTAAATATGCACCATGAGGAGCAATAGCCATGGTGATTCACACTTATCCAAAAGGGCTACATCATCATGTCCTATGAATAAGAACATCCCTTGAACAAGAACAATCCAGCAACAAAGCTTGTTGTAGTAGAAAAGCCTGCAGTTTGTGATTAATAAGAAATAGGTTTAATAGCAATGTCTGAACTACTGGAAACCTGCAATAGCTCTTTGGAGAGTATAAAGTGGCATTGTTCCTCATAACTCTCTGTCGCTGCTGTAAGCCATCTGAGGTAGTGCTATTTTAACTTTTTTGTTGCTTGACATTTTCTTATTTTAATTGTGTAAACTCTGTGTTGGACTGAATTCGGGCATTAAGAGCCTCACCACCCCCCTCTTTTGATTGTTTCTTTTTAAAGCAAGAGGAATAAAATTAATTGCTTCTGATCCACCACAATGGTAATTACATAGTCCCAAGTGGGACCTGACCAAGGATGAACTGCTGCTTTTGCTCTCTGGCTGGAGACACTAGACAGGGATAATAGAGAAGCACTTGTGTTTCAGTGGGCTGGTTGTTCCCTGCAGCAGAGGATGATAGAAGTCTATTGCTGGACAATTGCACTGTGGCATTTGCAGGTTGCAACAGCATCCCACAAAGACTGAGAAGAAAAAAGTAATTTCCGTGGTTGTATATCTCACTTTGCTAAGTGTCTCTGTGAAAACTGTTGGCCTGCTACCTCTTTGCTCCTTGAATCTTCATTAGAACATACACTGTTATAACAAACGTAGCAAAATCATTAAAAACAGCTTGTACACTGCATGGGCCTAGAAGAGAAAAAGAACCAGTGATAAAAACAGTGCTAGGAATAGTTAGAAAATGCTGGCATTGCAAAGGAGCCACAATCATTGCTTTTAGATGTAGTTATCTATTTCTTTAAGAATCTTAAAGAGGAAAGTAATTAAAAGCATGAATGTTTTTCTAAAATAAAAATAAATAGATTATACCTTCAATTCTTTCTGTAGAGAGGACTAGAAAAGAAACTTTGACAGTAAGTAAAAGTGTTTTGCACTTCCATATGTCAGAAAGAGGAGGAATTTTTCTGATCTTTAAAAAACTCCTAACACTGTATTTTAAATGCAATAAAGCACATGTATAAGAAGATTGTTCAATGAACATTTAATGCATCGCATTGAGTTAGGTCCCTGACATCATGCTGGTGACTCACAAATCTTTAAGCTACTAAATTATAATACATTTTGTTTATTTTTCTGATTTCTATATGTTCACGGTACAATTTTTGTATCAAGTAATGTATTGAGCAAATCAAGAAAGGTTTTTTTTCTTCTGAAGCTGATTTTTTTAATGTGCTTTATTGACATAATCCAAACCTGTGATGCTTGCCATTAAATTAAAGGCATGAACAACAAGATTATAAGAAACATTGTCTTGATTACAACAAAAGCTGGAATAGTTTACTCATTCAATTATGTGAGTTTTTCAAAGTTTTACAGAAAGAATATATAAGATGTAAATGATGGTGGGAAATTTCTTGTTGACATATAGTCTGCAGAGAAGGAACCACAAGACACATATCTAAATGCTTCTATAGCTGAACGAAGGCTTTACATGTCAGAAATGTTTGTGTTTTCAAATACACACCTTTTGAAGATCTTGGCATGGATTAGCTAAGATCTATTATATATGTCAAGTTGAAGGCAAACTTTATGTTGGAAAGAATATGCTGAAATTCCACAAAGATCTTGAAATTATTGTGCAAATGTGATTGAGGTTCCACAGATTCCAGTTATCTTCTTTCCCATGAGATTTTGGAAAGTAATTTTATTTAATTAGATTTCTGATTTAGGCAATTTCAAAATGCACTTGAATAGTATATTTAAGATTTTCTTTGCATCACAATACTAGAAATTTAATTAAAAAATAAAATCAGATTTTTTTATGCATTAATTTTTCCGGGAGGTTGAGACTCCATGCAAGGTAGCAAACATTACCAAAACAAGTCTTATTGAATGTTATACTAGTTCTTTGAGGAGACAAAAGTCACTCAATATATCTTTTTATCTTTTGGAAGCTGCTTTTAAAATGTGTATTGCTCTCATCCCATGGCATACAATTATGACTTTAGAGTAACTGCAACTTCAGTTAGCAAATCAAATACATTTTTACATGCATTTTTACAAAGCAAAACATTACATTTTAACAAGGCAAATACATGTATACATACATATACTGAAACCTGTCATCTAACAAACACCAGCCATTTTCTCAAAGTGCAGTTCTGGCGAAAACCCTTTTTACCTGATTACCAGGCCATCATAAAATCTTATGATGTGAGTAATGTCTGCAATATCCTTAATCTCATCTTTAAAGGCGCTTTAGCTTTCAGGAAATTATATATACAGCATGACTTTAGTTGTCAAAGTGCTATCTGCTTTTGTAGAGAGCTGACATTAACTCAGGTTTCCCTTGGTTATTTCAGTTTTGCTACAACCAGTTCTGCCCCCTGGGCACTGGGCTGTACCTCAGTCCTCAGGTGCATCGCCTTTGCTGGACCATGTCACCTCTGCCAGACTCAGTGGCCTTGGAAGTGTCTCCAGCTGTAGTGACCTCCTTCTCCGATGCCAGCAGCAACTGCAATCTCTAAAACATCTGTCAGGCCACCTGCCTGACTGCCAGGAATAAAGCACACCCCGACAACATACAAGGAAGGTTTAAGGGAATGCTGTGCAGAGATTCCTAAACAGCACAGAGAACTCAGTGATAGCCAGAAATATCCAGCTACTTATTACCAAGGTTGAGTGCAGTTCAAAGAGCATACTGGGAACGAGCAATTTTTAGAGTGGATGTGTCAGGATTTGCTGGGGATTCTCAGGGAAATCCAAATCCAGAGGTGGCAGGAGAACAGCAGGTCTCCCCTCGCTCAGCTGATTTGCATTCCTAAGCCGATGCCAGTCGGGAGGGAGCGATATCAGTGAGCAGAGTGCTTGGCAGTGGCATAAGAGGAGCGGCTGCGCATTTGTGGTGCATCACTGCAGCTCTTTGGGAAGGTGGGTTGGTGTCAAGCACTTTTCAGTGTATCCTGCCTTGGACGTGAAAGCCAGTCTGGGTTAGAGCCCTTCCCTCTGGCAGCAGTGCACGGAGCTGAGGTGAAGGGTTTGTCTGGAGAACACCTGCGCTGCTGCTCTGCCGGTGCTGGCATACAATGGGCTTGTGGGCTTCTTCTGTTGGTCATTGTGAAGCTGAACGTTTCAGGCTTTCTCCTGACTTCCTCAGCACTGTTCAGCTGGAAGGCGAGGGAAGCTGCAGCATAAGCCATGCATGCCTTCCTTTCTTGGATGCAACTGCCATAAACAAACAAGAGGTGTGAAAAGCATGGTGCTATCTGCGGAAAATGATGACATGCTGTTCAAAAAATGGTGGGCCCTGTGAATGTTCTGTTTTCCAAAACAAAATCCTACTGACTAAAAAAAATGTTACAGATGCAAAAGTGTGTATGAAATGAAAGAATAATTGCTAGCATGGATTCATAATTTTATTATGAAATAACTTCAACTACCATTATCTTGTCTGAAAGACCTACTGCTGTCTCTGATTTAGATACTCATATTTAGGTTTTTTTCTTTCCTTTGCCTGGTTTTTAAAATTTTCTTCATTACTGGAAGCATTTACATGATAACAGGATCCTTGCTTTTAAGAGTTCATCAGCTCCAGCCACTTAGTTCCCACTTGAAGTCATAATCTTCTGTTTATAATTTCATAATTGTTTGTAGTAGAGGTGATTAAAATATTGCAAACATAGCATTATTTCAGCTTCAGGCATAGAACAAGCAACAGATGAACACTTTAGGAACAAAGATGATGTTTTCATGTAAATAGTCCAACCAGTACAAAGTAAGAGGAAGAAATGAGAATGCAGAATGTGCCCAAATGCAATGTTTTTCATAGCTTTCTTTTAGACAGCAATTGCTCTTTGAAACACAAGCTTTTCAGAACCTCAGATCTTCCAGGAGAATATTTCTCTCATCACTTATCAAGTTTTTCTACTATATGAAATGTTTCTAAATGCACACAAAAAATAATTAATGCATTGATTGCCACAATAAACTCTCCTATGCATTAAATGGCAGAAAGTTCAGATCTCTTCCAGACAAACATTTGAATTTCCTCCTTGTAGAAACTCAAGTCAGTGTGATCAAGTGTATTCAGACATTCTGGCAGGAGGCGCTGAATTTGGGAGTTCATGCTGCATGTCTGTGCTCCTGCACAGCCTGTACAGCAGGCTCTGAGGGCTCGTGCAGCTCCCTCTGCAGACCTGGGTTTCCAGCCCCAGCCCCTTGCTGGTGCTTATTGTCAGCACCCTGCTAGGGACAGCCTCCACACCATGTAATCAGATCATACTTGGAAATTTGGTACATCTCGGGGATCTGTCAGATGACTGCTTCCTAAACACGCCCCCTCTTCAGTTGCCAAACTGCAATGCCTTTGTACTGATGTAATTTTATATGCTGTTTAAGTTGCTGAATACCCAGAAAATTCATTTCCCTCCCTCTCACAAACCCCAAAGGAACTTGTAATCCAATGATAAGTGGTTATCTCTCAGAAACATTAAGTACAGAGATATGTGCCACTCTTTTATGCACATAATAATTCATTAAATTCACAAGAAGATGTACCGATTCTGCCATTTTATTATTTAAAAAGAAATGTTAAAAACAATGAGGTATTTTGGTTTTGCTCTTCACCCATTGTTGTTTTGCTGCACATATTGCTTTCATGAGAAGAACAGGACTGTGAGAATGAAACATTTCTCTAGAAAACTATATGTGCTCAACATTATAATTGGATAATGCTGGGAAAGTTTTTTTAGAAAAACCCTGCCAAAGATTGACTCTGAGGGACAAGTAAGTAATGGGAACTTTTTTCTCACACTCTTTGCCTGATGACTCTTTGTTTAAAGGGTGAGAGATGAGTTCATTAGTCACTCAGAGGCAAGATATCTGAAGAGTTATCTGAAGGTAACACAATAAAACAAGCTTCTCATGGCTGGTCCTAAGTCATGCCAGGGCCTCTTGAATATCAAGTTTGTCAGATCCAAGTTCCCTGTAAAATATAAGCCCTGGTGCTTAAAGGCATCATTCACAGGAACCAATGACTGGCAACCAGCTATCTCAGAGAGTAAGAAATACCTAAGAGGGAGGTATCATGCATGAGAACAGTCCTTTTTGTGTAAAATCTGAGGCTGAACAGGCTGTTCTGGCATGGGCAGTGGGGAGGTGCCATTGCAGCCCCTGGGGGGCCCACCCTCTGACACACCCTGTGGGGACATGGCCTGAATCTCCTCCCTCCTCTCACTCCTTCCAGCTTCAGTCACTGGGCAGCCTCATTCCTGCTAAGTGCTCAAAAAACATAGCTATGGCACCTGAGGACATGGTTTAGTGGTGAACATTGTGGTGGTTGGACTTGATGATCTTAAAAGTCTCTTCCGATCTTAATGAGTCTACGACTCTGTGATCTCTGTGTTGGACAATTCAGTGTTGGAAAATGTTGCCAAAATCTGTAGATAGCTGACAAAATATACCTGTGTATATTCTTAAATAATTTATGCATTCTGAAAGTAATTGCTTATTCTAATAAGCTTTGCCTATATCAGTATGACTTTCCAGAAGAAATTCTGTAATGGGAGAATTTTCCAATTTCATCTTTTTAAGGAAATTCAAAAGAGGGAACTAGAAGAATATTCCTTAAAATATAAACAATTTAAAGTGAATTATTAAAGGAACAGAATTAAGGCAAAATGAAACAAATCAGTGAGGGTTCTTAGCTCTAAATTTCAAAAAAATTTTATGTTGATTTATGTGAGTTGAGCTTCTGAGCCCAAAGTTGTTGCTGGTGGCAGCTACTGTTTAGCTTGGAAATATGTTCCCTCATTGGTAAGAATACTTTTTTTTAACCCTCTGAGGCATTTTTCAAAAGGATAGGTAGAGAAGAAGGAGAGGTTGATTGACCTATTTTTCAATAAGATGTCACTTCTGGAAGAGGGATTTTTGGGAAGAAAAGGGAGGCAGAAAAGAGAGAAGACATTGTTTTTCTCACTGTCATTAATGAGAACAATACAATGGTAGCTATGGCCAGAGATAAAGTTACCTGAACTTAGATTATAAATTTAGGGAGTAGAATATGTTGGCTAAAGCTTTTTATGTCAGAAATACAAAAATGGGCAGCTGTTTTGGTTCTCTATGTTTTTTCTTTTTTAAATATGTCATAAAATTGATGTTAGGGTTTGCAGATATAATCACGCACTAATTAAATACATGTAGAATTTTAAAAGAATGGGCATGTAAGTCTTTCCAAATATTGGTGCATAAGCTAAGACTTTTCTTGTTTAAAAAGTACCAGCTTATAAGGAGAAAAAATGTGCTCTAATTTAGCTGGACAGATTTGCAAAGATCTTTGAAAGTGTGAAAAAAGGGATAAGAAGAAAATGTCTCCTTTACAATCTGTTTATGGCTTTGGGACTGTGCTTTATCTTGACAAATCAGATAAAGATCACTTGACAGGAATCCACTTATTCTTATCTTGCTAGCAACTTAAAAACTGAATTATTCATCCTCAGTGTGAAACTCTTGTTTTCTATTCTAAATTCAGCTTCATAGTTCACACCTAGTCTCCACAAAAATGTATCCAGTGCAATAAAATAAATGTAGTGAAAATTACCTGTATAACAGCAACATTACCAAAAATTATAAGCATTCCATGAATGAAAGAGTTTTAATGAACTAGTGATAAGTCTCACAAGAGTCATATAGATATCTCTCTAGTTTCTTCCTGTAACTTTTAGGTTTGTGGAAGGGTGAGTGAACTCATGAGCTTTGCTAAATCATGCAGGAATTTTCCTCTATATGAGAAGTCTTGAAGTGAACTCACTTGCGCCGCATGAAATTGCAAATGTGTTAACCTTGGCTGTGTCACACAGGTATGGGAAAAAGCATGATTGCTGACTGCCAGCTCCAGACCTAAAAATTCCATATTACAGATGTAGTTGAACCACAAATTTTATTTTTCTAGAAAGATTTGATGAACTCTGATTTTCTAGAAAGATTTGGTGAACTCTGATTTTGATAAGCTCTTCCTGTGACGTTACATTAATAAAGTAAATAGATAATACAAACCTTTATTTCTGTAATAAAACCTGTGCTTTGCAAGCACAACACATCTATAATCTATCTTGAGTGCCGTTTTGAACTGATCCAAAATATGAGACCAGACAGTTTATGAAGAGCTCTTTCATGTTTCTTAGTAATTTTGAGCCATGCAGTTTTTCCTCAATAATTTATTTTTTTCTGCATGCATTTTATATTACTGATTTATATATAAAATATAATATATATATATTTTATATATCAGTTAATCATTGGCATCTCTTGAATTAAAACCAATTGGCTAACACATATAAGGTCAAATAAATCAGGTGAGGAATCACTACTCTTAAATTTTAGTCACTACTGCACAAAACTCAATTCCATGACATATTTGAATGTCTTCAGCTGCACGTTTCCCCCCAGTTTTTAATTTAATAATGGCACACCTTTGTTAATGTGTGCATCTGTATGCAGAGCTGAGGTGAGCAGTCTCAGTTCAGGAGGGGTGGGGTGTGATCTGGGAGTTGTGAGCAGCTGAGGAAGGATTGTCGTGGGCACAGCATTTGAACAGGAAAGTGGTGGCTCTCTTTCACAGGACAATAGAAAGGAAGCTGCTAACAATGGTGTGCTATAAAAAGCAAGGAAACATTCTTCTCTCTCAAACAGCCGCACCTCTCTGGCAGTGCTGCTGCTGCACTACACTGGCTGGCAGCCACTCTGTGTTTGAACTCTGCTGCTACTGAATTTCTCTTAAAACTGAAAACCACACAAAGGGAGCAGGCACAGAGAGCACCAAAAAGAAACAAGGTGTTCAGTTCCTTGCTGCTTTTGTTTTAGGGGTTTTCTTTGTGTCATTGGGAAATAATGATCAAAGTGTGGTGGCGAAGGTTACCTGCTGTCTGGGCCAATTTTACCTCATTAAAGAAAGACAAGAATTATGGCAAGTTCTTCCAGAAATTCAGAGCAGCCATTCAAAAGCAAAAGTCACACTGGGATGCAAAATCCCTCCAGTTCCTGCTTCAGTCCATTTAAAAAAATATGTATTTGAAGCCTGGGGGAAGAATACAATTTAGGGGAGATTTTTCCCTTATGCAATGAACCCAACAAGGCCTTATGTATGCTGCAGCAAACTGCAGTACCTGCAGGGTGCTCATCTACCATGAAAGTCTTCTATTATCTCATTCTTTACATGAATGAAATGTGAATATAGTTCCTTCTTTCTCAAAAACCATTACACTGATTGGATTGTGTCTGGAAGCAACAGAATGGGTTTTTCCACACAATTATTTTCAACAGATTGAAAATGTATGGCTCTCCTTGTAGGTGCTGATGGAAGGTATTCTGGGGTTTCAAAGACTGTGTGAAAAACACTAGCTCCAGTAACCTTTAAAAATGTTCTAAGTAAAGGGGGAAAAAGGAAAATTTTAAAGTTGTTAAAAATACAAATTCTTTGACTGTGGAGTTTTCTCTGGAACTCAGTGGCCTTTATTGCTTCAAGTTATTGCTATTGATTGTAATTAGATCATAAGCTCCACAAATATTCATTCATAATAAAACAAATGACTTGTGATAAAATTATGGATATTGTGGTATTACTATTAAGAATAAAAATGAAATCTAACAAGATGATAGAGTAGTTGCAGAGGGACTACCAGATATATTTTCTTGGAACTGCTGGCTATATTCACATAATATAAAACTGTTCTGAGAAATCCACATTCTAAATGAAAGACTATAGGAAAGTTTTTAGGTAAACAGTAGCCATTATGTTGTCACAGGAAAAAAAAGTTAAAAAAAATATTTAAAAAAAGGCTGTTTCACATTACCTGAGGACATGTGTGTGTCCGTGTTTGTGTGCATGTATGCCTATGTGCATAACTATATGTGAATAAATATATTCACATATTTCCTGAAAACTTTGAAACTGGTGGAAAATTGAAAGGAATAGAGGAAAACTTATTTTGGCTAAAACTGCTCATTCCCTTTTTCTGCCTCCTTATTAATCATATCAATATTTTAATTATATCTCCTTCCCTATTTCTTCCTTTGGATTTTCTAAAACCTATTTTCTAATTCAGTCCAGCAGCTCATCTTTTAATGTCATTTTAATAGACCTTGTCTTGTGTTCATGAAACAGTAAAAGCAAAGGTTCCATTGTAAAAGAAAATTGCCTTACTTGCACTGAGTTTTCTAATTACTGTGTCTGGTACCACCACTGAGTGTTTGGAGAATAGGAAAAGAGAAAGGAAATAGAGATGGTTATTAATCAGCCCTTACTTGTAATTAAGGCCCTCAGCTTCCTATTGATTTTTTTTTTCTTTCAGTTTTACATACCTTGATGTCAGATAAAGCAAATGGCAGGAGAAAAATCTCAGCTGCAGACAAGTCACTTATTTTACAAACATGAGCATTCCATGACATTACATGAAGGAGGATGCAGGACTGTGGACCTGCAAACAGGCCTCGTTTTCCCCAGAAGGGTTGTGTAGTAACATAAGGTGGACAAATCAAGAGACACATGGCTTTAGCAAAGAGCAGCATCACTGAACTCATCAGTGAACTTGGATTTGCAAATACCTCCTGTGGATTTGCTGAATTCTGTATTTTCAAGGATGAGACAAGGATAGGGTCTTTCCTGTTAGGATGAATGATCAGTTTGCCTACTTTATATAATGAGATATGTTCCCCTCCACCGTGGACATCATTTGTGTATGTGTCCATGGCCACTGTGAAAGTGACTGCTTGGAAAGAATGAAAATTTGAATTTATGTAATATTTTCCTATAGAGCCATGAAGTAAAAAGAAGAAGCTGGGAAGAAAAGCTTCTGTATATAGAGAGAGAATGGCAGGCCACCTCGATGACAATCATTCACATCACTGATACAAGGGCAGGGGAAATGCTGCATTTCATGACAACTTTCTCCACTTCCTTTTCTTATTTTCCCATTTAAATTATACAGAAGCTCAGCATGTAGCCATGGCTCTGGTGAAAATGTGCACAAAATTAAATATATTAATACAATTTTGAAGAAAATTTTGGTGGGTGATAAGAGATGAAAGTTTATTAATGCTGGACAAGTATTGATTCCTGCTCTTTAATCTAACAGTTAATTTGATCACATTTCTTTGTTTTACCAGAACTACCTAGAATATGAAAATCTCATAATATGTACTGCACAGCTTCTTTTCCCCCTGCAAGTGTATCAGCAGTTACATTTTTCATCTCCTTCCCATGGGATTATAGCACAGTAAAGACAAAGTACGACATGAAAACTAATGTACCTCTAAAAAGAAAAAAGGAAGCAGGCTATTTCCAGGAAAGTGTAATTTGAAATTCCACAAAAATGTAAATACAATTTATTTAGATTTTCTTAATACTTTTAAAAGAGAAGAATTAAGCCCCCCAAAAAGTTGTTTGACTGTGTGTAGAGGTCATGACAGAATTTATTTTGATTGGGTGACCTCATAAAATTATTCACCACTGCTGCAATTTTTTTCAAGACAGCTCAATAGAGTGTGATTCCCAGTTCCCATTAGAATTTAATGAGAACTGGGCCTGTAAGTCCCCTGGATTCCTTTGAAAATAACCCAGCCCATGATAAAATAATACAGTTCTGTTCATCCTTAATTTTTGACAGTTTGCTTGTGACTGGAATATTGATTGCAACAGCTACTGCCAAGCACACGGCTCCCATCACTCTCGTCTGCTTTTCCATTATGTCATAAATAGATTGCCCAGCTCAATAGATTATACAAATACACCAAGCTGGACCTCTTGCATGGGTTTGCTTAAAACAAAAACAAAAAAAAAAAAAAAAAAAGAAGACAAGCCTAATAATAACCAAGCATTTATGTTCGTTGAACAAGTTAATTGTACGAATTTTAAACGCTCTGAAATTAGTAACTTCAAAGACAAAATAAGGACCAAAGTAAGACCAGGTCCAACAGTAGTAATTAGAATCAAGTCAAAAGTAAGCCTGATTGGACAGTTTAAAAATGTTCGTTCTACACAAGAAACCTGGCAAGTGTGTGGTACCCAAAATGGGATTTCAATTAAAGCTTTGGAAAGGCACAAAGATATGCAAGCAGAAACATTTAGTATCCTGCTAAGCTGAGAATGCATTCAATCTAAAATGAGAACTGAGGTGATTGAATAAGCAAGAAGAATAAAGGAAGTGAGTTGTCAAAATAAAATATATTTGGGAATTTTCAAAGCCTGGCAAGTCCTGCCTACCTGCAATCATAATAGGCTGGGTTGGTTTGGATTGCTGACATCTCAGGGAAGATTTTAGAATTGGTTTATTGAGTTTCGATTTTCTTTGCCTTGCCTTGCCTTTTCTCTTTCTCTTTCTCATTTTCTTTCTCTTTTTCTTCCTCTGGTTATTTAAATAATAACACTACCTAGAAGCCTGTGAGGAATGAGAACTCCATTGTGTATCCTGTGTTTTGAACCTGCTGTACAACTACAAAATGCAGAAATGTGGTTTGTTTTACTCAAATGTTTCTAATTAGGCTGAGATAGGACAAAACTGAAATGCAGTAGAAATGAGTGTCTGAGAAGTCAATGGCATGTCTAAAAGCACTTAAAATAAAACTTAAATATCTTTATGTGGGCTGAAGCTACCCTTCTAGACATAATTGGTCAGGCAAAATCTACCACCCAAGCAGTCAGGAGCTTAAGTACAGCCCCTGTTTACCTCCTGCCAGAGGGTTCTTGTTTGTTTTCTTTGAAGCTGTTGAAACAGGAAAATATTAAGCATCAACTGAGACTGAGGAGATGATGATGATGATGGAGCTTTTCTCCAAAACATCTGGGCTGCCACCAAACAAATTACAAATATACTAGTTGGAAAGTACAATGACTACATAATGTCTTAGGGTGGCAGATGTTAAATTGACCTTCTGAGACCAAATGAAAAATGAAAGACAGATGGAAGTTTATGATGAATGAACCTGACGTAGTGTCAGGAGCCTGGTATCTGATGGATGCCTTTGGATGGATGTAGATGGGTGACAAGGGTGAAATTATGGTACTTCAGAATGTTGTTTTCCAGTAAACCTTTATTTAGGTTCTATTGACTTGAACAGAGATAGTGACTGCAAAGTGGAAGATTAGTTTCTACCTGCAAATTAGCTCTAATTATTTATAATATTGCATTGGACTGAGGCCAATGATTCAGGAACAGGCTCAAGAAGAGCAGTTAAGTTTTCATTTATATCATGGGATGAATGACACAAAGTATGGAACATTCTGCAGCATTTTGAGCATGTTCAGAAATAATTCCAGAAAAATCTTGTTTTTCTGAGCAAAGGCTGTTTCTTCCTTTGCAGAAGACATACTCCTGTGACCATTAACAGTAAGTGTCAAGTTCCAAGATTGAAACTTCAGTTAGAGCTATAGGAAAGTGCACACCAGAGCAGGCAGTGGCTCTGCTTCTGAGAATCTCTTTAACTAGTGGTGATTTCACATCTGTCAATTTTTTTAAATTTTTTTTTTTTTTACCAATCTCACCTGTGACAATGGTTCTGATCTTGTAAGGGGCAGGCTCTGACACCAGAGACAGCTGCTGATGGACTCAGAAAGGCTTCATGAAGATGGAAGGGTCAAGTTGCACAAAATAGCTTGCAGGTCCAGAGGCCTGATGGCAAATATTCTTACCTTAGAGAAAACCTAAGAAACTTGGTGAGGCATTTAAAATGAGACCCAGAAAAACCTGATTAAGCTTTTGTATGGGACAGTATAACACTAGCTAGGTTAAGGCTAGAGCAGGCATTAGTCAGAGTAGCACTAACTTCTTAAAACACTGCTCTGTGGCAATAGCAAGAACAGCTTTAAAGCTGAAATGATCACCCTCTCTTTGCTTTACCTCCAAACACTGCCCTGTCTCTTTGAGAAGACAATTCTGAACTGAGCAGATGGGACTCTAAAAGCTAAAATATCCATTTTGTTTTCCAGCAGAAACATTTATTTGTGTTTGGACCTGGGAAATATTTCTTTTGACTCTTTTAAGAAATTATATTATTTCTCTATCTTCAATTATTTACTTCCCAAAGCCCCAGAGCATGTTTGTGTGCAGTGTAATTTGAACAGTTTATGTTGCATTGTTGACTCTTCTACAAAACCTGTACCTGAATACCAGCATAGTAACTGCATTTAAAGAAATAAATTAAGGTAGAATTTAAAAGCTTAGTCTCAGATTAAAACAAACTTTCAGAATCTTCAGCTGTCCACACCTAAACAGTCCCAGCTGAAGCACAATCTCTTTGGTTTGCAGTTATGATACTACAGAAAAAAATAAAGTAGATTATCATTGAGATATTTTTAAAGTGACCAGTATAATCTCATTTCTAAAAATAATTATGCCAGAACTGCAGACAGTAGGGATGTAAGAAAGTTCTTTTTGCCTAGCTTCATTTATTTCAGTTTCCTGGATTTTTCACATTTACTGTAGACACCCAGAAATGAGTCTGTTTGAAATGAAAAGATGGGGAAGGGGGGAAATGTCTGAAGGTGAGGAACAGCCTTAAAACTATGGACAGCATAGCCTCAGAGGGCAAAACTAATACAGGCACACCGTGAATAAAAAGAACAGAGATGGTGTAGGGAGCATAGGTCAATGAACATCAAGAATATGAGGGCAAAATACGTCAGTTTCCTCAGCTATTTCTTAATTTGTGGTTGGAAATATGTTTAGTCACAAATTATGCACTAATAGTTTATTAACTATCTACTTCTGGACTCTCATGTCATTACTCATTTCTGAAAGTATCCAATCTGATGGTCATTAATGAGTTTTATATTTTTCTAATAGCTTTGCCAGCCCTGTAGTATGACTGCTCCTTTATTGACCTTCTTTTTGTCATATGCATGTGTTTTGATCAACTTTGAATTATTAGCATTTAAATATGCCAGCAGAATATTGAAGTCTCAGAATACAATGTTGTTTGTAATAAAATCATTAATGTGATAAGATGCAGATCAAAAGGAGTGTACACCAAAGAGAATACAAATGATACAATACTGAATTAATATGAAAAGATGAAACACATTTAACAATAAGCTTCCACTAATATTGGTGGGCTTATTAATGACAAAATTTCTAAAACATATAATGGAAAGTTAAATAAGGAGATTTTCCCATAATATGAATATGCTTCAAAATGAGACAATGTGAATACTGATTTGGTATTTTTTCTTTAAGCATGTGTCAAATTTACTAATTTGCCAAAAGCCCTAGTTTACATATATATACATATGTAAGCATATACATGTTTGTGGTAGTAAATGGTGTAACAATTGTTACTTTAAAGCGATCATGCAGACTACTCTCCTCTGGGCTGGTGAGTCATTCAGGCAGTCATGCAAAATTGGCCCCACAGAATGGATCCAAGCCAGACTCACAGCATGTGGGTTGCTAGATCATGTGTTCTTTCAAAGAGACTTTATTGGGCACCTTTGCTGCTCAGGGTGATCCTGATGTAGGTGATGTGGAGATGCACAGGAACATGGAGAGCAGAATCTTCCCAGTCCCAACCTGAGTTCCAAACCAGTGAGCTATAGCTATTCTCTAGGGAATGGGCAAGTCTTTCACCAAAGTTTTATTGAAAAAGTTCTGTCTCAAAACTGGCACTGCCTGCTTGCCACAGTTAGGTTGTGCTATCACAAGTATCATGACACCAGTATCAGCTTTCTGAATCTTTGCCCAAAAGCAAAGAGAAAAAGCATGAGGCATACAAATTTTTGTAATAAATGTAATTTTTCTTCATATTCTCTCTCTAGCTATCTTCAGAATAATTCTGTTTTGGTCTGGGTCTTTATCATCTTTAGAGTCTTTGTAACAACATTGTCAATATGACAGATGTTCTTGTGTGTAGCTGTAACTCAAAACATGAGCAATATATTGCTGATATGATATATTTAGATATAGATAGTTATAACAGAAAACTCACATATGGTCAACCATAAGGATAATACTAATTCCTACATCTTCTATATTCTGAAATGCAAAGTTCCAGCCCTTAATAAGTGGCAAAATTCTCACTTTTCTCCACAACAAAAATATATTGTCCCTTCTAAATCCATTTCTAGATTTTTAGTAGTATAGACTGGTAAAGAACATAACTAAATTGAGACATAAAAATTGTTTCGCTTGTGTGTGCAATTTCAGAGAGGAGTGGACAAAATGGATTTATTCTCATAATGTGAAACTGCTTCATGTATCAGAAATTGCATAGTTGACAGTTGCACTTGAGTTACAGTAAAGATTTTCAACATTGCCAAATGGCACATTATGTAATTTCTGATCTGGTTTAATAAAATTGAAATGTTTGGTAACAATTTATGGTTATTTATTGAGGGTTTCATAATCTATATTTATATTAACTTAGAGTGGCTGAAATATGTGAATTTTAATCCCTCATCTAGAAAGTTATATAAATCAAATGTAAGGACAACATCAGCAGAAATGAAGTTACCAAGAAGGGAAGGAAGAGGGACGGTTTCACCACAAATCAGCAGACTCACCTAGGAAAATCAATTGCCATCCTGAGTTTATTTGGGTATCCTGGACAGAGAATGACAGAAAAATTAGTTAAAAAAAAAAAGCAAGGAATAGCTGTGAGAGGAAGCAAAGAGACTTATACCTGTAGCTGTGGTACACCACCAGTGTTGTGGCTTCCAGTGTATCACTGGAAACTTGAAATAAAAATTAATTCTAGAGATGTCTCAATAAAAAGGAAGGCCTGGTATCTTTTTCTTTGTAATACAAATACTTCACTCAGATCTGTGGAGATGGGACTCAAAAATACAGCTGAAAATGTTTTGAGAATATCTGATCTTTTCTTTTGAAAAATAGTGTTCTCAGTTGCAAATCAACGCTGATGTGGAAACTGAAAAGTGGGATTACCTGAGCTGTGTTTGTAAAATATGCCAACAGCAAGAACAAAAAGCCACTGAAATACTCACTTTTTAATAAAGAAAAGTTATTTTATGATTAGGTTATTTACAGAATTGTACAGGAGTGGAGTTGGAGTGCTGGTGCTGTAAAGAGAAGATTGCTCATAAAATCTGGAAGAACAGTTTTGATTTCTCAAGTGTGACAGAAGGGTATGGTTCTGGGAAACATATGTTTACAAAGATTTGAAGCTGTAAAACGTGTAGATCCTGAAGAGGAAAAGAATATCTAATGAAACTCAGTTTCTTATGAATTTGTGCCTGCATTCAATACAGACTGGCAACTTCACAATTACTCTTTTTTTACCTGTGGTACCCTGAGGAAGCGAAGGGAGTCGACCACATCCTTATTGATCAGCATCGAACTCCAATTTATTGATCAAGTTTGCACACCTTTATAGCAGTGTTAATTAAGCTTATACATATTTCAAAACCCGAGCTCATCATTGGTTACAGATTACACACCAACCCCTCCTTTGTTGCCAATACCTGTGGTTTTCTTATTGAGGTTAATACTTGTTTTTCTCATCCTGTTGTTGACTTGTTATTTACCATTCTCAAGGCCTCCATGTTTTCCACCATGCCTTTCTCATCACTTTACTCAAGGACATGGTGTTTACTGTTGTTAGGCAGAAAGCCTGAGAACTTGCTGCTTACAGCCGCTTTTTACTTCTTAACCAGCTATATGTAATCATAGCCTTTTCTATAAGCCATGTCTGAATAAAATTCTGCAACAGTACCCCCCTGAGAAAACAACAGTATTTGTGCTGGGTAACCTGGTGCTCCCAGGCCAGCTCCCTGCTGCTATGTGGGTTTGTTGGCTTCTTTTCCAGCAGGGCAGTAATTCTGGAGTTTCATCCACCTTCTTTCTGACTTTTCCTCACAATTCTCTTAATAACTTCTCTTTGACATTCCAACCTCTCTTTTAGATCTGATGAAATAAAAAAAGTTATTAGAAGGATGTCAGCAGACAGACAGCCATGATCAAGCAAGCATTATTCCTTTGAAAACCTGGCTAAATAATAAAAAATATTACCTGTGTGAAGGAAAGCAGAGAATGAACGATTTCTATATATGAGCCTGAGCAAACATATTTTAAGAAACATCGCTACCTAAGAATGTTGTATTTGACCTGTACAAATGAGCCAGAGGCTGAAGAGCACATAATTGAACATGGAAAAACAACCAGGGTAAACCAGTCCACAGTAAACCAGCACTGACCAAGCTTTTTGAGGAAAGTTAATCTTAGATGACCAGATGCACTGTGAGCAAGTTCATTAAACAAACAAACAAGCAAACAAAACTTCACCAATCTCGAGGAATTTTTTGAGCTCTTCATTGCTTTACTAGAGAGACATTGTGCTTTAAATCCCATGTGCTTGGGTCAGCCTCTCAACTGTAACAAATAGAATTGGTGGCCTAAATTGTAGTAGTTTTTGTATTATTGTCAAGGGTAAGTAAGTTCTCTGAAGTCCAGGAGTTGTTTAGATTTGCAGGGCAAACAAGAGACCAGCCTGGGAACTTCTTACATCATCATCTTTTCCTGATCCTTGCTGAAAATTATAGTCTGGCAATTTACTGAACTTTCTTAAACCATAAAGATGACAGTTATCATATAAATACAAAATATCAGAAACCTATCAAGAATGTAACAGATTAGACAGAAAAAAAAATTAATCTGAAATCAGAGCCTTTGTATTTTTTGTGAATCTCTTAGCCAGCTTGAAATAATTTCCTGTTTTCACATGCTTTAGAAGAAAAGGAATTCTTAGTTAATGCAGAAAACCTTTACAGTCCCAACTATTAGAAAGCTTTTGTAAGGTTTGTTATTCCTGCTGTGTAGTTTATGTATTTTTTGACAATATACAAGCATGCAAAGACACAAGCATAATGTAGGAAAAAGTTCGTCCTTACTCTGTTTCACTGGAGAAAATTCTAGGTGTGATAGACACTTTTAGCTTATTTATTTATTTATATAATGGAAATATGACATCCAAAATTATTACCATTTGAGAAGTTCTTGTTATTTTCATGGAGGAAGATAGACAGTCTTTCCAGTTTCTGTGTAGCTGTGTTAAACATTTTAGAATAAATTCTTGAGATGGTTCCTTTCATTGAATATCTCTTACAATGTCTTGTGCTTGCTCATGGCCTCTAGTTGGTATTAAACTACTTTAAAGTCACATTTTCCTGGAAGAGCAGAGCCTGGAGGTTTTTTTAACTCGTATGAACACCAGCTATGCTCTGACCATGTATATACACATTTAAAACTAGAATAATAAAGCTGAAATGTACTCTGGTTGTAAGAAAAACTCTCAAATTGGAATGAGCTGCTTGCCATGTTGCTACTAATCCATTGCTGCCCATATACAAAGCACCAGCTAAGTGGTGTTTCTAGACTGCTCATTGTGTCTTGTTCTTTGTTGATTTTTCTCATTCTGTGTATTTGAGCTACTTTAGCTGGAAGTACTTAGCTGAGAGATTCACAAAAAGAACACATAGCATGGGGTGGGTGACCTATGAAGTCAGACATGAAAGATTCCTGTTTGGCTATTTTTCAATGCTGTTTCAGTTGAATCTGAGGCATTACCAGCTGTGACACTGCACAGCAGTCATTTTGTTTCCTTACACTAGCTAGACAGATTTATCAATTTCTTTTCCTTGTTATGACTTTTTTTTTTTTTTCAGTTGCTGCTCTAAAAGAGAAGAGGAAAGAAAATGCAATATAGGAAACTGGAATAAAAATGGATTCTCAAATGTCTTTTGCAATTGGTGCTCTGGGAGGAGGGTCACACTACAGAAATTTCTGAGGTTAAGGTAGAACACCTATTTAAGGGGCTCTTTGGCAAATGGAATAATTTCTTGCTAGCAAAACCAAACCTTTTCTACTTTTTATTTTTCAAAGCAAAAGCTGTGCTGCAGTGTGGAACGGAGGCTCAAAGTTTAAATACAGTTTGCTCTGCCACCTGGTTTTGATCTAGAGCTCAAGCCTATGACTGGCAACACTCACTGTCATGGGAGGGAGACCTGGTAAGGGGGGACAGAGCAACATGTCTCCCTACTTCTCAAATTATGAAAGGTATGAGATTGACAGCCTTGGAAAAATAAGTTTATTAACAAAGAAAAAAGATGGCAGAACAATCATGATAAAATCTTCTCCCTCGGTGCTTTGCCCATTTGTTTCAGGCCTCCTTTAGATGAACTGTCTGGAGAGGGTGAGGAGATCGCTTTGCCTTTTGACCAGTTCAGTCTTTGTCCCACTGCTGACTCTGCACTGGGGTGCCAACTGTGGCTGTCATCTTTTCTTGGGTAGTTGCCAGCTGTCCATTAGAAACTGGCCAGACACCAGGAATTCACTTCATATTGACCATAGAATAGATGTCATAGGCTCAAATTAACATTTTAGACACTGAGTCCGGATTTGAAACGGCAATTTAGAGAAGAAAGTCAACGAGTCTCTTCCTTCTCGATCACTTATTTATGGAGTTACTGTGTATTTGAGCTACATTCACTTCCACTTGATTAGTCTCTGTCTGTTGTAAACTTTCCCTTCATAATTATTATTTATATTTTTAAAGAATCATTAAAGCTCTGAGGCAGATTAGCACCCATCTTACTACAGGCTGTAAAAACCTTGGTTTGTCTTTCTCAGCTGACAGAAGACATTTCCTTCCAGTTCTTGTGCCTGGCTTAAGGGTCCATACAGATCTCAAAGAGCAGCTTTATCCAAGGAATTATAAAGCCCTGAAAACCTATCTTTAGTGATCAGTTGGAAAGCATCATTATTTTGAGGTGTCATCAGCATGGGAGAAAAATCACATTAAAAAGCAAAAGAGATCAGTATTAGAGATAAGAGGAGACATAAAGATGGTGCAGAACATGAAAAAAACCCCAAACTAGGTAGCTGATCAATAAATTTGGAGTCTGGATATTGTTTTTTTTTTTTTTTCTTCACAAGTTGCTGAATTTAGTATAAAAGGACTTTTCAGGGGATGGATTATTTGTCACTGTGTATCAGAATCTAGTTGGTGATTTAGGGACTTGTCAAAATGGCACAGCTGTATCCATAAGGTCTATGGTCATACTAGTGATTTGTCTGTAAGGCTGTGGCATTAGAGCAGCTATGATATATAAGGGCATTGGTAATGTACTGTACTGTGGACATCCAGAACAAGATACAGATGTACTAAATCTACCCCTGTTCTGTCACAGGGAGTAGCTGCCATAACAATATACAAAGTCATAGGCACGCATATAGAATTAAAAACCCCCAAAACCCAAACTGCTAAAATAAGCATTTCTATCATGTTTGCACAAGAACTTTTATTCAATAAAAGGAAATGACCATGAACTGGGAGGAAAAAATAGCACTGTTGGCAAAAAGGTATTTTCATGGTGTGAAAGATGGAGACGGGAACACTTCTCTTTTTTCAACCTTTATAAAACCCCAGGGATTTACAATGATTTATAGTCATGGACCTAGATCTGCAGGAGAACATGGTGTTTTGAAATAGTTTGCTTTGAGATACCTTGCTGACCAATGCAATCCTGAGGTGCTGTTTGCTGCAGTGTCTAAAATGCATTGCAATAGCATATTTCTTTGGTTTGGATAAACTCTGCAAAGTGATGTGCGGCTCTGTGAATTAAAAAAAAAAATACTTACCACATACATTTAAATATCTCTGTTAAAATGATGATCTTGAGTGTTGTACAATTGATGGTGTTAGTCCACTGGAAGAGTAAGTAAGAACCTCTTGTTTTTCCTTGTCTGACAAATGGATGTGCAAAGTTGTCTGTCATTCTAGTAGTTACCTCTGAGGTTGTAAAAATTGCAGTCAAGTTTCCAGTTACATTTTGATATTTCAGGTTTTGTTCTGATTTTCTTTTTTTTTTTTTTTTTTTTTTTTGTTATTTTTATAGCTTGCTTCATTGCAACAAAATTGTTCAAATCAAGAAAGAACATCTTGTTTCCTTACTTTAGCAGTGCCCACCCACCCTGGCCACCAGTCAAGGTCTCAGCGCTGATATTGATTTCATGTTTGACATCTCTAATGAAATAAAGGACCTCATTACACTTTTCCCAAGGGAAAGAAGCATCCACTGTAATCACTTTTATCTTAGGACAGAAGAAAAATGTTTCTTTTTTCTTTCATTCAGACTATGCACTACTCATATTTTTGTTGGAAATCTGATCCCTGTAATTTAAAAAAGAAAATTTCCACTGCAGCGAGAACAATGTTTAGTTCAGAAAAAAAACACTGTTTAAGACAGTGATTTCAAGGAAATGCAGTATCGGCTTTTCAAACTATGTACTTCCTTAGTGCACTCATCACACATGATCAAATGCAATGTTTTGTCAGGTTTTAGACACTTTCCTATTAGAGTTACATCTTTTACTTCATCAAACTAAGGCTCTGCTGAAGGACAGATTGTACAAATAAACATTAGTTGGAATGTTTTTAAAGAGGAATTGTTTACTGATTGAAATACAAAAACTGTTGCTCATGCTTGCAGATCAAATTACATGCTTAAGAGAAAGCAAGCTACATAATTTGTTGACTCATGACTCATAAGAAATGTCAGGCTGTATCTTTTGATGTGAAGAGTTGCAAAATCTCTTGCTTTATTAGATGAAGCAGTAGACAAAAGGTTTTTCCTAAAAACAGTGTCAATATACGTAACAATCTCATAGCCATGAAACTGTAATCCCTATGAGGGCAAGTTGTGGAGAGGATGATCTGTACAATTCAACTTAAGGAGACTTTTGTTTTAAGACAAAGTATTATACTGATGTTAAACTCCAACTGAATTCCCAGAGGGAATTTTTTGCCACATTTTGTCTATTTTCAATTACTTAGAGCAGCCATGCATTGTGAAGCCAGCCTTCCGAAACAAGACGGTGTAGAAGGAAGGGCATTAAGGTGTATCTGAAGGGTAGAGCATGGAGGTAGAGGCACAAAAGCAATGTGAGATCAAAGACCAGCTGGGCTCAGACTCCCATCTTCTGGCAGCTTATGGGGGAAGGTTTCAACAAGGGGAAGCACACAATGATATTTGCCCCATGGTTTTCTCTGCCATACTGTGTTGTTTGTGACTCAGGAACTTGAAGTCAGATATGGTGTCTTTGCCCTTTACAGCATTTAGTGACCAATGTCGCAACACTATCCAATTTCCTGGAACACCTGGGAGCTCTTTGGCTCTAGAGAGGTTATACAGGGTCTCCCAGAGGGGTCCTCCACATGTCAATGCTGTCTCCTGTTTATGTCTTTCTAAGGTGTCTAAACTACAGACATAGAGGAAGGACTGAAATTTCTGTTGAGGAAGAATGGAAATATACTGAAGATTTGCTCAGAGAATTTTTCCTATCCATGTCTGTGTTGCTTAGTATTTTTCCATTATACTCCTATATGTGTGGTTAATAGTGCTGGTTGCATCAACAGATATTTTGTGAAAGAATAAACATAGCTGAGTATGAAGCATGTACAAGACGCGTAAAAACACCCCAAGGAAAACTTGACCAATTAAAAATAATTTTTCTTGGAATGGCTCTACCTGATAGGACATAACTGTAGTGATATACTTGATGAAGTAGCATTTTCAGTGCTCTTACCTCAGTCTTACACTGTAATGGAATTATTTTATAATAGGAAATGGAATCCTGGGACTCCAGTAAGAACTGAAACAGAAAAAAAATCGTTTTCAAGACAGTAGAAGAAAAACTTAATCTTATATTTTCTAAAATTCATAAAATAAAGATTGTAAGATTCAGATGTGTATATATCTTAAGATAGTCTCAAAATAACAGACAATTTTCCATGAATTGTAAAGAAGGGTGTAGGAATTTAATTAAATATCCTTGATCTTTGTGATTCAGCAGCAGGGTCTAACCTTACAGCTGTTATTTTGAGGAGAAAGTTTGTCTAGAGACACAAATGATGCTGCAGTCCTGTGATTCTGTATTTCTATGAAAGCAGAACAGTGTCTAGAGCTCTTGGGACTTAACACTGACTGAAAAAAAAGCCCATGACTTCATACAACCTTTTTTATAAATAAAGCCTTGAACATGTAGTCAGAAATTTCAAATACTTGGGAGAGATTGTTTACTCCTATTTTGCAAATTGTTTGGGAACAAATTGCTGTCAAGCTTTGAGATCTGTTTTCTAGTTGGTTCACCACAGTTGAATAGCCGCAAATAAATAAGGGGGGAGTGGGATTAATGTGACCAAACACAGATATATATTGCGCTGTTGTCTACTGTCAGACTAGTCACCTTAGATTACCTTAATAGTAACATAGAACATTGGTGGTTTTGGGCATATATGGCATAACTTAGTTTAGGTATCTCATTTAAGGTAAGAAGAATTACATGCTGGAAGGTCTGTTTCTTCCTCCTGACTAAAAAGAACTAAGACAGTAGAAACCCATCCTTGCTGACCCAGATTACCCTCAAAATAAGTTGGATAAAAGGATAAAAAGGAGCTGATGATTTCATTTTCATGCCAAGGATTGAGAGAATGAGTTTGTTGCTGCATTACAAAAAGACTGCAAAAGCTTTCTGCATGTTCCGGCTAAAAGATGGGAGATGAATCCCTATGTTCAGAGTCCCATGCAAGTCATGGTTCTTGCACAACTGCATCCTTTTCCTTTATTCTGTTACAGTAAATAAAAGGTAATATGTAAGCTTCACCCTGAGCAATAAGATCCATACAGATCTTCCCATTTCCCAACCAGCTGCATTGATGTCACTGGAGACACAATTGCTGCAGAACAATATCTGCTTGAAAGGCCACAGAGTGAGTAAAAGAAGGGAACAGGACATTATCCCTTCAAAGAGCAAAACAGCAAAACACAGAAAGAACTTTCTGTGTGGCAATCATATGCTTTCATATCTTTTGTGCATATCACCCTGGTCCATCTGCTAAAAGAAGATCCCTCCTGTTTTATTAGTTATAATATTTATTGTTGATAAATGGGTGAGGGATAATACACCATGATTTGTCCTGGAAAACCTTCTCTTCATTTTGCATTTCTCTGACTCCCCAGAACATGTTCCTTTCCTTGTCTCTATGTTTTCATGTAGCCTTTCCCACCTCCCTGCACCCCACCCCTGCAGCCCCCACCTGTCCAGACTGATTCTTTGCTTCAAATTTCATGAGAATATTGAAGGTTTATTTTCAAGCACCAGCCTTCTCCTATAGAGAGTATCTAAGGTATTGGTTATGTATGAAAACAGTGAATCATCATAGATTAAATCAAGAAAGGAAAGTATATGAGATTGAAAGGTAAACAAGGAAAATCCAATGTGATTCTAAATAATTCAACCCATACCAAGAGCAGGAGGTAAAGCGGATTTATCTTCTACAGAAATAACTGAAAAAAGGAACTGAGAAACAATATATATATCTTTACTTTCCTTCCCACTGTCACTATTCTTTTCATATTTTCTGTTAATAAATTTTTCAGTGATTCTGTCAGAATTTCCTGATTGACTTAAAGATACTGAAATGAATTAAAATGCATTGTTTACAGGCATTGTTCCTTCAGTCCTGAGCATTGCAGCATTCCCTGTGGTATCTGGGGTCAGCTGGACTAGATGCAATTGCAGCATTCACAGCAAGTCATGCAGCCATGAGAGCATTTCTTCTTTTTCTACACTTCTGAGCAAGCCCATGAAGTTTAGAGAGATGCTAGATATGTATGAAACAGCATCTGATAAATTCAGCAGAACAGAGATCTGTAAGTTTCTGTGTCTGTAAAAAGTTACTTGTGACAGTTTTGTGACACTCAGGGGGAAATGACTAGATAACCATGCAAATGATAGGAAAGAAACTGATGTGCTGTAGGGCAAACACCTCTAATAGTCTGAGATTAATTCCCTCACAAGATTTAAAGAAATGCTGGTGTAAGTCTAGAGATAATCATTCTGTGTAGATAAACTTGTTGACTAATTTCTTTCTCTTAGAACATCTGTACTAAACCATCTAATGCTTGAATTACAGCAATACCATAAAATCTATAAGGTTTCTTTTATGGTCCTATTATGAAGAAAAGCCTTTAGGGTAAAATTATATGACCTGGAAGAGTCCTGGTCACTAACATATCACAAATAGACACATAAAACTCTGATAGCTATAAAATCAAAATAAAGTATAAATATAAGTGTTTATTAGTATATCTACCATTCTTTTGCCAGCAATTAAGGTGTGAAGAGGTAAGCCTCAGCTTATAATGTTGCAAAACTCAAATAGCCAGAAACCCTTCCTCATTTCCCAAACCATTCCTTTTTAAATGGTTTTTAAACCAACCTGTCTTAATTCCTAGTTTTTATATCTTTTTATGTTTGTCTTTAAAAACATAGACCAGCATTGATTAAATCTTTTCTCTTTCACTATGACAGTGTCCCAATTAAACAGAGTAGGGCTGAGTCCTGTATTACCTGCTGAAGTAGTGGGAAACATTCCATCAAGTTACTCTCTCCTCCAATTACTTTTTACTGGTTTAATTTCTCAGACTTTGGGGAAATGATTTCTGAAACAAGCTTGTTCTTTTACACCTGAGCATTCAACTCCTGTCAATATCTGACTGCTTGACTGCTTAGAACCTGATCTACCACTAAGTTTTGCCATTTCACATGCTGTCATACCTAGATTTGAGATTTGTTCATCAAAGCCATTGCCAGACTAAAACAGCTGTCCAAATCCCATGGCGCTAGTGATGGCTATAAGTCATGAGGGGTCTGTGGATAAGCAAAACATCCTTCCTGTTTCAGTGATTCCTTGATAGCTGCAAGCTGCCCTAATGCTTGCTGATAGATATCTCAGCATGGAAATCATAAGCAGTGGGAGCAGCAGTATCTGAAGTAACATAGATGGGATAAGATCTGTAAAGAGGAAATATTCCTTGAAGAAAAGGTGAATTCCCTCAGCAGTTCAACTACTCCTGGGCAGAGTGGAATATTGTATGTTTTACAGACAATGCAAGTAGATATAGCTACTGAGTTCATATAGAGTTAAGTCATATGCCAGTATCAGTAGTATTTTTTCCCCTGCTAATAATAGAAATTATTTTTAGACTTTTAAATTTTTCTTTAGAACAGAATTATTATGACTTAAGAGCTCCTCTTGTTCCATCTCATTGACCTCACCTTTGTCTTTGGCGTGAGTGGAAAATACAAATTACATTTTGCGTGTGTGAATGTAGCTCTGTTTTTATTGCACTTTGGCTGGGCAAACAGACATAAAGTAAGTGTATTTTAGTCTTTGGGAATATAACAACTTGGAGCATTGAAGAAAAAATACAAGACTTGGAAAAAGAAAGGATACAGAGAAGGACAATACCAGCACGGTGCAAAGGAAAAGAGTTAAATATCTGAGACTGTCTCATATTTGTTGCTGTTGTGGAGGATTGTGTGCCATCTGTGCTAGGATGTGCATGAGAACCTTGTGACAATAACCATCTTGCATAGCCAGAGGCAAGGAAAGTCTGAAATGCACCTAGACCACAGAACAGCATTGGACATGGATCAAAGATACTGCAGATCCCAGATGCTCTCCAAGATTCAGATAAATTGGGCCTGCATAAGGCAATTACTCACCTTAGGTATCAGATTAAAGCATGGTGGTTCTTCAAATAAAGTTGTTTTTTCATGACTCTATCTTCCCTTTTCCTCTTTCCCAGTGCTTGATGGTAGGGTCTGAGTAAAAGCTCCTTTGGATCTTACCAATTTACAAATACATTTTTTGTGGCAATCAAAATCAAAAAAGAGAAAAGAAGACAATATTATTAGCAATCCCCAATTGTTCCCAAAGGCATGATTTTGGCTGTGTAAACAGTTGGAATTTCTAGCAATATAAACCAATATATTACTGAAAATCATGCCTAAGCATTCAAATAAAATACATAGACAATTTAAAATTATCCATGCAAGCTATCCAGTAATGAGTTATTTGGACTGCAGGGTTTTTATGGATGAAATTGTAAAGTAAATGTAAAATGTAAATATCCAATCCAAAATGCCTTAACTTTTCAGCCATAGAAATGAAACAAAATTATTTGCATGCTGTTTCTGAATTCTGAGGTGGACAGAGAGGTCGTTTACTTCTGGGTCAGAGGATGAAGCTTTGAATTAGCTCACAAAATGAGACCAGCCTGGCCATCCATCCCCATTTGCTGAGTAACAGATTTTTCCTGGCACAGGAATCCTTTTGTTTCCCAGCATAACATTGAAAACCTTGAAAATATGTTAAATCAGTTCATAGCAAGCCTGTATATTCCTGAGGACCCTTTTCTATGTGGAAGTGCACAGACAGACCTCTGCCCCGAGAGGCAGGGATAAAACCCTGCCCTGGTGTTAGTGCCTCCCAGTAATGTAGATTAGAGCTGGTAGGTGGTGGGCAAATACTCCTTGATCCTGCTCACACGTCATCTGAAATACAAGTGGAGCGCAGTTGGCTGGCTGGGAATGTGGGCAGAGACTGCCCTGGACCATTTGCATCCATGTGAAAGTGTTTTCTGTAGACTGCCATTTCTCTGTAGATTGATTGGACATCTTTCCATGGCCCTCTCCAGCAGCTCAGAGTAGCATTTCTAGGTCTTTAGCAATGTCAGTTGGCAGCTTTCTTTAAGGCTTTAACTGCTACACGAAAGACACATCAGTTGAGATCTGTCTGTACTATAATCGGCTTTGCAAAATTCTTTTTTATTTGCATTCTATTTACTTTTCACTTAATGCTTGGGACCCACAAACTCCCATCATCATCTGAATTTGAGAAAATTATCCCTGCAGTCACGCTGCTAACTCTAAATTATTATTGGAAACGATACCATGATACTTCTTTCAGTTAATTTTTTGGGGAAGATTTTGACAGAAAATTTAAGAAATTCTGTCACTGATCTTCTTGTATTTGATAAATCTCTAAAAATATCTTTCTTAACCTATTTTCACCATTGGCCTCATTTGGGATATCTGTAAGAGGCATCCTCTACACAATGAATGAAAGACCAATTTTGTGTCAGAAGAAGAATAAAAGAAGAAAGAGGGAGGTGTCTGTCAAATGCCCCAAAGTGTTATGAGCCTGTGACCCTTGATACATAGGAGGGAATGAATGAAAGAGACCAAAAGAAACATAAGAAATTGCTTCAAGACAGCATGTTGCTCCTGTGCCAAAAAAAGCAGATGGCAAAAAGGATCATGCAGGAAAAAAAAAAAAAAAAGATGCAAAGAATTGTTCCCAAGAAGCCAGTATGCAATAGGAATAAGAGTGCAGAGCTCCTTTGCTATCTCCAACTTAGCTTCAGGTGGAGCATAACAAGAAAACTCTTCTAATCAGCCTCAGAAACAAAAAGAAAAAAATAAAAAGAAGCCACAGGTATAATACAGATGTGTCAGTCAGCAGGAGATATTTTAAGACAGCAATTTAAATGGTTTTCTTTTGAGGCATTATTGTTGCTTGTTTTGCAACGTTCTATATATTAACTTTTCAAAAGTTAATACTCTGCTTTACTACACAGAATACTTATTAATTCTTCCCAGAAGGACATTTTTCTCAAGGAGTTTTACACTGTCTTATCAATCACTTAACATCAAAGCCAAAACATTAAACAGGGCAGTAAATATACTCTTAGGGCTATTGTCTATGAATCCACACCATGATGTGATTTTGCAACTACCTTTATAGGTAACTGCTCAAGGTTAACAATCATGCCTTCTGTGTCTCACTCACTCCTAATTTTTAATTTGCCTCTAATATAACAGGTGGTCACAACCTTCAGGAATAACATCAGGGACATTTCAAATGTTGAGATCCATACTTCTTGCAGCAGATGAATGGCTTCAGTCTAAGGAATGATACATTTTTGAAAGCAGGCTGTATTTGTTCCAAGATTGCAGGTTCTAGAGCTTCTAGGTTGTTCATAATGCAGCTCCAGAGCCTCTTTTACAGCTTTGTGGTCAAGGGTGGCTCAGAGGATGCTGGTATTCACTGGTGGCATTGCTACTGTACTCCCACCCTGTTCTCATTTCTTCCACTGCAGACACCATCCCTGCCTTTTGGAAACCCACATTGATTTCTGTGAGACTTCCTTGACAATGAAGATTCTAAGAGGCAAATCTGAGTCCTAAGTAGTGGCATTAAAATATGGGCAGCCTGTTAAATAATTCCCCATTCACAAGAGGATTAAAAGGGTACTGTTTTGCAGGATTCAGTTAATGGCTTTACATAAGACAGAAGAAATAGCATGCACAGCTTAAAAATTAACCAGGGTAAGTCTTACTTTTATGCACCCCAAAGATAAAACTTTATGAGTTCTTATGCTTCAAAGTAGTTCTGATTTTAGTGTGGCACTTCTATGGGGATGTGGCAAACTTTATGTACAATATTAAATACGTAGCCTTCTGTGTCTGAAGTCAGTAAATCATCCCAGCTATGCATCATAATTAAGACTTCTTATTTCCTGAGCCCAGAATGACCATTCTGCCATATACAGATGGTCAATGAATGCTCTCAGCACCCATCATTTTCTATTTATTATCTGTCATCCTAACATTCTCATTTTTCTCTGCTATCATGGTGTTCAAGTTCCTGACAGCTAAATGTGTTATCTCTTCACCAGATACAAAACCATACTAGCAACCTCAAATCTGATAGAGAGGGAGAAGTTATCATTGAAGACAGGGTGAAGAAAGTCTGAATTATTGACTGAAACAAGAACAATTCACCCTCAAATTTTGGTAATCCCTCGAAAATTCTAACAGTATCTCACAGTTCACAGCAGAAACAGTCCCCACTGGCAGCAAGGAAAAGAGTTGACTATGAACAGTGATGCCTGTCCTCTGTACAGTGCATCTTCTCTTCACACAGCCGCTCACTGGGATGTCAGTGTGCATGGGGAAACCACAGCACTGGGATCTGTATGCCAGCATGTCTGCTAACCACATCATTTCCTGGTGCAGACACAGGAAAGAAAGAAAAAGAAAAAGAAAAAGAAAAAGAAAAAGAAAAAGAAAAAGAAAAAGAAAAAGAAAAAGAAAAAGAAAAAGAAAAAGAAAAAGAAAAAGAAAGAAAGAAAGAAAGAAAGAAAGAAAGAAAGAAAGAAAGAAAGAGAAGAAAGAAAGAAAGAAAGAAAGAAAGAAAGAAAGAAAGAAAGAAAGAAAGAAAGAAAGAAAGAAAGAAAGAAAGAAAGAAAGAAAGAAAGAAAGAAAGAAAGAAAGAAAGAAAGAAAGAAAGAAAGAAAGAAAGAAAGAAAGAAAGAAAGAAAGAAAGAAAAGGGAAAGAAAAGAGTGTGAACTTTCACTTCCTTTGTCTGTTTCTGGGGTGGATTGTGCTTCCACATGCCAAGTCTGGGACAGCAAATTAAATATGTCTGGTACTGTTATCGGAAGCCACCTTGGAAAGAGCAGCCCACAGTCACAATAATCCACTGTTCTGGTCCCCCAAAAACGATGCCTACCTCTTCTGAGTCCTTAATTATGTCTGAGCTGTGCCTGAAAACTGATAATGAATCATAGACTTACAGAAACAGGGAATAGTTTGGATTGGAAGGGACATTTAAAAGCCTTCTAGTCTAACCCTCTGGCCATAAGCAGGGTAATTTTCAACTGGACCAGGTTTTTGAAGCCCCATTCAGCCTGACACTGAATGTTTACTGGGATGGTGCCCTCACCATCTGGGCTAGTTATTCCAGTGTTTCCAGATCATGTGAGGGAAATCACAGGGAGAATAATTTTCCTACAACAAAACCAGTGTCAGTGTTAGCTATTTAGACAATGGAATCCATCCAGGTTCTTGTGTACATTTGCTTGAGTTATTTAATTTACTACTGTAGTTGTGCTCACTGAGATTGAGGGTAACAAGAGTGACTAGTTCTTCCACACAGGTTGTTGGTTTAGCCTTTTGTAAGAAGTTTTCTTCATCAGTTTCATGCAACTTGACCTTATTATAAATGGAGACAGTGTGAAAAGCTAATGATTTTCATCAGCAGAAAATGAAGTTTCTCTTTAAGGACTTTATGTCATATTTATTTCATTGCTTCTATAAAAAAGCCAAGTAGAAAGTGTTGGCATGACTATGATTTTTAATTAAACTTCTAGGATATCAATTTTTATTATTTAATTAGGGCTTTTATTTCCACAGGCAAGGCTAAATGGAAATTTCATCAACTTGCATGTTAATTTAGAGGCAGAATTCCTATAACTCCACCTATGTCATGTTTACACTTCATCCAGTGACTGTGCTTTGCTGTAGTCACATCTCTGTGTTAGGGTGTTTAGAAAGCTGAAGACCTGTCTGTGTCATCACCCTTGATCTGTTTATTTGTTTCTCCCTATAGTCTTTTTCATTTTTCTGGACAGCAATTCTCACTTCTGTGACCTCCTTTACACCAAAAGAGAAAGTATTGACAAGGCTGTTTGTGTCCCCTGCTAAGAGATCACTTGACCTGGATCCCTGCTGCTTCTTATCCCTCTTTTACTTTCTTGCTTACAGTGATATGTGCTTTGTGCACTCAAGGTGAGAGAAGATAGAGCAGGAATAACCCAGGTACACAGGTCCAGAGGCATCAGGAAAGCATGAAGAGCTGTCACTGTGAGCCAGGAATAACCTAATATTGCCATCTGACTAGAGCTCAGTGACATACATGAAGTAAGTTTGGTGGTCTCATCCCAAATCCCTGCGGGCAAGTGACTAATGTGGTGGCCAGGACTCACTGGCATTACTGGGAGCCTCCACTGACTGCCCAGGCACTGCACAGGCTTCTGCCCAGCCACTGAGCAGGTTGAGGTTGGCTGTATGTGCTTTCCCTGGACAGCACTGGGCTCTTTTTGTTGAAAAGGTCAGCTATTTCACACCGTCACTGATGCTTTAAAAAACAGAGTCGAATATTTAGTGGTGCAAATTCATAGATAATGTAAAACATCTGGCCTTTGATGACCATCTCTCTTTTGCCTCTTGCTTCCTTGCCAGGAATAGATAGATCCAGTTTTTCTAAAGAACCATTAGACTTCCACTAGAATCTATTTAACTAATATTTAGTTCTATGAATTATATTGGTTGTAGAGTAAAAGGCACATTTATTTCTCTGCTCACATTTAAATGTCGTTTCCTGTCTATTGATTCTCTTGGCATTGGTTACTGATCATATAACTCCCAAATGGTGTAATCCAAGCTGTTCATATAATTTGGCTTGAACTTTATTTTGAAAAATCTGTAATAATCTAAGTTAAATAAACATAATGCTAGAAAATATACTCTAGGGAATGAATCTACGTTGACAGGAGATGGATAAAATAGTTCTTTTCCATCTCTGCATATGACTTTCTGATTAGAGAAGGCAATAGCAAAAGATGGATGACTGCCTAATTGGATATTAGTAGGGAAAGAGTGACACATGTTATAGTATACTGCTAGAGGATGACTCTGAGGGTTGCAAAGTGAAGTATTTAGGACAAATGAGCCCATCCGATTAGATAAAGTAAAAGAGACAGTTGGGATTCCAAGAGCTTCTCTGACTCATAATTAAGAAAATGTCTCCACAGGAGTCTGTGCTAAGCATATAAAAGATAACAGATGCAATATGTTGAAGGCTTCAAGCCACCTGTATGGAGAAAGCTTTTCAAAAGTGGCCAAAAAATGGGAGAAACAGAGCTTGTTCTTGTCCTTCTTGAGGTATCGTGTTCATGGTGTATGTCTGAAAGTATATAGGAAGTAGTTCTTGGAAAATAAAGTTAATTTTTAATGGAAGGATGAATTTTTCCTTTGTGAATTTCTGCTTTTACATTGAGAATTAAGACCTTCTTTGTAGTGAAAAAATAATTATGAGGACCAGAGAAAAGAAAATATGAGGAGAACTGGGCAACTGAGTAATTGAGACAGGAAGAGATTTCTGATGAGGAATTGCTGGTTTTTTGGATTCATTTGTTTTCACTGAATACTTAATATATGCAATTGGAAGTAAAACTTTCCTTTAGAAACCAACATTTTCCTTAATTATTATTTTTTTCTTCAGTGTGTTTTGTATTATTTTCAAATAATTACATTTATTAGTGCACTTAGTGTAATAAAAAAAAACAAACCAGCTTTCAACTTTTCAAAATTTTTAAACTCTGAATTAGTCAATCAGTTTGTATAGAATTTATGGAGTCCCACTCACTTCAATGCTAATGCTCCACAGCCTTTTTTCTATACCCTCTCCAAACACAAGACAATGAAAGGATAGTGGTTGTTTTGCATCCCTCTAAAATCCTCTCCTGTGGGTAAGCAGACCCTGCAGACTAATGTTTTCTGAGTGCTTTGCAAAAACAAGGATATTAAATTTATTCAAATACTGCTGAGACCTCAGACAGGACAGTTCAGTGAAATGATCACTTGGTTTGATCATTGGGCTAGCAGCTTAATCAGTTCTCAGGTGGAGTCTTCACACTGTTGACTTTATTCTTATTCATGATGGATCCCCAGAACAAGACTATCATGCTAGAAAGGTCAGGGTTGATACTCTTCTCTCAGAATGGCTTACCAGCACAATCTGGAGACCATTTGAAATCCAGTCTACTAGCAGGCACTCCATACTGCCTGTAGGCAACTATTTACTCTGGAAATCAGTAGGTTTTCTTCTCTTGGGTTATTGCTTTCACTAAAAGCTCTGACAATTCATGTTGATTCTAGTCTGGCAACAGATCCTGATGGATCCTATAGATTCATAAAATTAGGAGAACTTATGGGCCTAATTGTACCAAGGTGTGAAGTGAAGCATCATTTGAAAGACAGGTCTCCTTACATTGCTGTCTCTAATATTGGAATAATGTAATGCTGTACTGCCTGTGAATTGAAAATAGAAGATTCAGTCTAGAGATGAGTAGGATGAATAAAATACTGCTGTAGTAGATTAGCAGCAGGATTTTCTATCTCTACATCTCAGAAATAGAATCTCTGTATTAATGAAAAAGAACACGAAACCCCCCAGTAATTTCAGTAATTTCAAATTGTCTTTCAAGGAACATTTTTATGCATAATACAGACAAAGGTTAAATGACATAAATCACATGCATGCTTGTATTATTAATTATCATTTATACTAATCCTTTCAAAATTTTTCTTTTTTTCTTATGTTTAATATTTTTTAACTTACACTTCCTTTTTTGTTTTTGAAATCTACACAAAAAGTCAACAAAAAAGTGCGTGGGAGGAAAAACAGCATAATTTTTCTGAAATGTAAGTAGAAAACTTCTGTGAAACTGCCTTTTGAAATTGAAATAGAATTGAAGCCACCTGTGTGACAAGGATCTTTATCTGATTTTGGCATTTATCCCAAATAAGAGTTTGACATGACATTCCAAAGCATGGAGAATTCACTTAGAAGTGTTTACAAAATAAGACAAAAAGGGGCCAAGAGACAGGACTAGGTTCTGATGTAACATCTACAGTGTTGAGAGTAGAGGGCACAGGTCATAACTCACACTATTGGTCAGTAAAACGCCAATGCATTCATATGACAGGTAGAACGTCTAGAAAAGCTTCTAGTGGGGAATGAGTGTGGTTTTTATTTCATACATATTGTTTTATGATTACTATATGTCTGAAATGAAACTTTTTAGTCTTGGTGTAGTTACCTGTCAGGTGCATTTTACTTCTACTCTGAAAAGAGCAGCAAACTCCACAAAAACTGAAAGTGGTGTTTTCAGTTTTGACTGCTAGGTCAGCAATGCTAGGATGTTTGACCCTCAAAGGCTACTGCAGATGGAAAATGAAGTGCTGCATTTTCAATTTTCGCTTTGCAATAATCTTGCTTTTTCTCCAGAAATGGAAAAATTTTGTAGTAAAATGCCTGTCACTGAAGTGAACGATACAAAATTTCTAGGCCATCAATTGATGAAAAAAGTGAAGCTAAGGAATGATATAGAAAATAAAAACTGGCAGCCAGTAAGACATTTCCATGTGGAAAAATTATTCTACTGATCATTCCACATATATCATATATCTGTGTAGGCAAAACCTTGGGCTCTATGGAATATTCCCTGCTAGTGTGCCACATAACTTCCTGGCAAGCATGTGTGGAAAACAGAACTGGGAGGAACTTTTTTCAATTTATCTGTCTGATTTAGGATCTACTGTCTTTAGATGTTCCCTACAGGGTGTATTCTGAATTCTTAGTCATATTGGGTGAGTAGATCTTCAGTGTATAAACCATATCTTAAAAAAAAAAAAAGTTAGCATCAGTATTCATTTCAATGTTTGAGTGATTTTTACATACCATAAATTTTTCCTGTGTCTGTATATTATTATACTGTGGGGCATTATTTCTGTGAAAGTTATTGCATTTTGTATATGCGCCTTGGGACATGTTAGGGCACATTTTCTAAAAGAGTTGATGCATAAATGAGGCTGTTCAACCATTACTGGTGAAATATCGAGGAAGGTTTTACATAAGGAGATTATTATCTCTAGTGTGGACAGTGCTGATTTGCACTCTTGAGTATTAAATATTCTTAATTCTGGCAGTTGATTTGACCTGATAATTAGTTAACAAACTGAGAGGTCAGGTATTTGCTGTCTGCATGAGTTAATGGTGAAATACATCATGAGTTTGCAGAAGATTTTAATCAGTTTTAAAAGCTGGAAGGCAAAGTTTCTAGGGCTAGGTGCTGGTACTTACTAGCTTGCTGCTCTTTACAAAATACCTGTAAGAAAAATTATTTCAAATGAGCTGCAATTTGTTTGGATACTAAATACCTGCATAAAACAACGTATTTTTTCTCCTCCTTCTCTCATCTCTGTATGTGTGTTTCCTTAATGATCATTTCAATGTTGAGACACTTTGTTCCCTCTTACTTGTATTTTAGGTATGAAGCAACCTAATGTACTAGCAATCAAATAACTTTTGCTCTGTGTTGCTTTTAGAATGTGCAACATTCAAGCTGTATATAAATGTCCCTTGACATTTAACTTATGTACATGGTTAATTTTTCACAACACTTAATAGCTTGAGATAAAACACAAAGGCTCTTAAAAAAGAAATCAGGATTATTGTGTGCATGCACAGGTCCACAACATATGTCAGTTGTTTTTTAATGTCTGACTTGTTAAACTCAGAACCTCAGGTTGTTAGGAAACTCTCCTGTTAATTTCTTTATGCTTTCCATAAAGATTTGACCATTAAAGATTAAAATGAATAGTTACTTAGCTGTATAAAATATATATATACACATATGAATTGATCAGTAAAACCATTTTAACTCTTGTTTGAAATATTCTTTGAATACATAATGGAAGACTTTGACTCAGTAAAATACTTAAGCTTGTGTTTAAGCTTATAACAAAGGATTTTGGACCAAGATTTCATTCCAAATATTCATTAAAGACAAAACTCCTTCTGATTTCAAGGAGCCAGCATTTCAAACTGTGGGAAAATGTAGTTGTGAATTTGATTTATGTATACATTAAAATAATCTCTGTGTCCAGATCCAGAAGCTGCACTCCTCCAGTCATGAACTCTGAGCAAATCAAACCATCCCTTAATCAGTGATATGCATCATCTTACCTTGAGGAGTTTATAGTGGAGGCTTTAATGGCATAGCCACCAATCTGAAGTCAATAAAGATATTGTAGTGCTGTGCACTGAGGACACATGCAGGGAGCTACAGAGGCAAACACACATACCAGTACTCTGACCACACAACTGGACACAGATATGGTCAGCCAAAGAACAGGAAACCATGCAGGAGAAATCATGCATAGTCTGTGCAGCATGGTCCAGGACAAGACAAATTTACAAACAGTGGCTTGACAGTGACTGCATTTTGCCAGGTGACATCAGGCATCTCCTTGCCAGGGAGGGAGTTGTGAAAATATGCCAAAGAAAAGGAATGATGCAGAGCAACTTATCAGACCTCCTAATTTCTTAGTGCTTTACTTGGAAAAATGATTCTATGGATGGGACCAGGATGGACTCTTGTTCTGGTGAGTCACCAGTTGTTTTTTTGTATGCTGAAGACCTCCTTCAATAACTCAGTGAAGAGTACATCAACAACTCAGCAAAGAATGTATGGCATTTGGTACCACTTCAAGCAAGTGTTAGCTTATTCTCCCTTTCCATTTTCTGCCACATAATAAACAGAACAAGTTCCTCCCTATTCTATGGCCCTGGATCCACAAACCTGTAGGAAGTGCGAAATGTTTAGGTGTTACTCCTAAAAAATGCAACATACTATTCCAGACAGTGCTGAAAACATAAATCAGAATAAATGTCCTTCAGAGCAATAAGAAAGCATATTAAAATGGGTACTTTTGGAAGATGTCCATTCAATTTGTCCCACATTTGAGAGATCTTTGGACACTAAATCACAATTGAGTTTTATAAAGCCTCCTTCTGACTAGCAAAATTTTTAAAGTGTAACATAATCTAAACTTAAAGCACTGCCAGATAAAATATACAGAGTGTTATGGAACTGTTAACACTTGGAATACAGTAGATGGAGTACGGAATGTGGAACTTAACGAAAATTGTTCACCAGACAAGGATATGACACATGAAGCTGTGCAAGACAGCAACTAAGGAAGCAAGCCAATTTTTGGAAAGCTAGTTAAAATGTTTATGCAAGTTTCTTTCCACCTCAGAATCTACAGCAATTACATTAAGTTAGAGAGTTTCTCAACTGTAATGAAAGTCCCACTATCCAAAAATTCAGTGAACATGGTTCATTAGCTACTCACAACTTAACCTAAACACAACCATTAAGTATTGAATAGCTACTTTGCCACTTGACTTCAAAATACTTTTTTTGGATATGTAAAGCTCCATAACATTTTGTATTATAACAGGGATAGAGTACCCTAGATAGTGTGAAAAAGCATAAACATGTAAATGTGAATATGTTTCATTCTGGGAAAGTGTATATGACACCGCCTCACCTAAGTTTTTTCACTGCTTGACAATATTGCAAATCTGGTTTTGAACTTTACAGTAGTGAGCAAGAAACACCAGTACCATAGCAAGTTGGCATTTATCTGATAAATAATTGTTCTCTTGGTCCAAATTTGTTTAAAAGATACAGCAGTTCAATCCTTGGAATCTTATGTGGACCATGTTTTCGTGGGCCCTTCTGAGTCTGTTATAAAAAAAAACTGATATAAAAACAGACTTAATGTGATATTTCATTAATTTAATTACATTTAATTATATTATTAAAGTAAAACCAATGTCCCAAAAGGACAGGTTGTAATGCTGAAAAAATTTTCTTCAGAAATTGTGTTAGAAATATTAAAGGAAGTGATGCATTCATATATTGAAATCATCAGCCAAATGAATTTCTCTACTTTCTTTTTTTATTTTGTAAAGATAAATCTTATCAGGAAAGAAAGTTTACCAGAGTAAAGCCATTATACAGCAGATTGGGAATTTGCTGATTTCGTTATCATTTTAAATGCTATAAGTCTCATGACTTATTTCACACTTTACAACAATGAGCTACTATCAAGTGAATGCTCTAAAAGATAAAGCATATAGAAAGATACAAGTACTTTTTTGATATCACATCTCTGAAACCAATAGAACTCCTGCCCTTGCCCTCTGATATAAATAAGGAATTCCTAAGCTGGCTGAAGTTCATTCTTGTTTTCTAGTATACTGTATGCTAAAAATGGGACACAAATATTTTCTTTTTATCATTTAGTTATGTATTTCCTCCATGTTCCTTTATTTCTTTCATAGTTCATTTTAGACTTTTTCCCCTATTCCCTCAAGTGTCTCATTCTGAAGACAAATTCAAGTTTCTTTTAGCATGCTTTTAACCCTTCCCATTACTATATTTTTATGCTTTTAAAAATTATATTAGGCATTTTTAATTAACCTTTTGCTCTCATAGGGTCTTTTTTCCCCCACAAGTGACATCATGGCTATTAAACCAGAGCAACATAATTGTTAACTGGGATTTAACCCTTGCACTGAGTAAAATAAAACCTAGTAGGGTAACAACTTTTATTTTTCTGCTTTGTTTTCAGTCAGATTTTGGGTATTAGTTTTAAGAGCAAGCTTTCTGCTTTAAGGGATTTGATGATCAGTAACTAACAAATGTTAATCAGTGTGAGATTTATAGAGCTTCTGGAGACTGCTATGAGAATCTGAAAACTGAATCTGAGATGATATTTGCCCACAGCTCTAGCATTGTGGCATTGCAGCATTGCCCCAATACATAAAGAAATGGAAAGAAAAGAACCAAAAATCAGTGTAAGAAAGTCAGCCAGTACAGCATCCAGTGTAGTCTCCTCATCACTGCTCTCAGGGAGGAGGAATGTTAGTCATCATTCACAGTTAGGGAGCAGCCCAAAAATAAAAGAAAGTGTCTGTGGTTGAACAAAAGCTCTGTGAGGAAATGATGAGAATTGAACAGGGTCAAACAAGCATTATATAAAAAATATCAGCAAAAGTTGCCCTTTAAGTATAGAATTTTTCATCCACCATCTGGTGTTTGCACAAAATAGACAGTAAGCAATTCACTGCAGCTCTTAGGCTTTAGTAAAACATTAAAGTGAGATTTAAATCAGAGACACTAACTTTGTACAGTAGTGTCTTAGCAAATTTGTTACAGATTTTCTTATTCTGCCCTTTCCCTTCATCTCAGCTGGTGAGAAACACTGGTGCTGTTATTTCTCAAGGGCTGACAAAGGTCTATTATTATGTATGAGAAGGAGAAGTGAATGCAGTGAAACCTGGACACAAACATTTCTTTATCCTACATTTTTAATTTTTACCGTTACCGAAAAGATAGCTTATGCTTTCACGGTTTTGTCTCCAGGGTGAACTTTCCAGCTGTCTCCAGCATAGATTACTAACCTATTCATTAGCCTTTGATCATAAACCTGACCAGTTTGCCTTGAGACATCTTTCTGGATTTGATAGCCACAGTTTCAATTTCTGACAAACAGCTGGAAGAGGAAGAAGCTGAACTGACTGAGCAGCAAATAAAGATCTTTTTTACAAGACTATCCTATGCTATACAGACTATTTAGTATGTGGGCAGCAGACTTGCAAATTCGTCTGTCAGCATTGCTTTTGAATATTTTTTCAGACAGATAACACTAGTGACACCTTAATGTCTTTATCAGTCTTGGCTCAGTAAGGGGAAAGTCGAACTGTAACATCGTGTTCTCCTGCTTATTTTTCTGCCAGGATCAAACTGAAACAGGAGACATCCCTTGGCTTTAAAATATATATACTTGAATTTTTACTAAAATGGTTTGATATTGTCATTGAGTTTTCTCTAACCATAGCTGAAATATTTGAATTCCAGAAGAATTATGTGTAATTACACTGAAGCAGAAGATGAAATTTCTGACATCTGAGAATGACTGAGAAACTTCAGGCAGAAATCAAACTGTTATTAGCTTTTTAAGTACTTGTTGCCACATTGACTTATATGTGCTCTTTATCACAGTCCCAAATACAAGACATGTTTCCTTTTAAAGACTGGTGCCAGAGAGCTTCAGTGTTTGCATGTCTTCAATGATGACAGCACTCAGTTCTGAGGTCATGCCTGGGCAGAAATTGCCTACTGGGAGTTGTTTCTGAGCTGGAACATTTCACTTAAGAATAGTAGAAATGACTGACAATAGGGAAAAACAAAAAAAAAAGCCAAACAACCCTAGCAGTACTAATGGACCTACTGCTTGCAGAAAACCTGTTGAGGAACCAGATGGGAATTGTCTGTGGGTAAACTGTGTGTTTCTGAGCCGATAAGCTAATGAAGTGTTAAATCAAGAAAATAAACCCAAGGTCCCTTCCCTTCCCTTCCCTCCCCTTCCCTTCCCTTCCCTTCCCTTCCCTGAGCAGGAGACAAATGCAAATCTTCTTGGTCAGGCACAGTAAAATTAGGGATGAATCAAGGCAATATTATTGGAAGCTGAGTCTCCCCAAATGCTGCAAACTGCAAAGGCCCTTTGCAACTGGGTGGGAGACAGATGTTATATGTTTCTATTTTTTCCCTCAGCATGAGTTTTACCAACACAGAGTCTGAACAGGATTCTCTTCAGTACCTTGCTGCCACTTTTAATGACAAGGCTACTTTTTAACATCTTTGCCTTCCACACTTCTGGCTGCACTCTCAGTTATTTCCCTCCTCCTTGAACTGCCTCACCCCAAGCTGACAGTTTAATAGATATATTGTAACATGTGGACTATGATAAAGAATTATAGCAGTAGAAATTGATGGTGAATAAACTAGTGCTAAAAGATATGGAAGGTTCAGCTGGGATTTTGTGTAGAAAGGTAATCACACTAACTTGGCTGAAGATGTGCTTGAAATGTAAAGGGTTTTTTTTTTCTGCTACTAGAGACAGAGGAAGTAGCATTGAGCCTCCTAAAAGATGGACCAAAAATCCCCATGAAGGCAAATAGAGAGGTGGATGACCTTAGAGGAATAGGCATGCTTCTGCTTGTTTGTGTGGGGAATTGTACTGGTTTTGACTGGGATAGAATTCTTCACAGAAACTTGTATGGTGATATCTTTTGGATTTCTGACCAAAATGCTGGTGATAAGAACTCCTCAGTTTGGCTCCTGCAGAGCAGCGCTTACACAGCCTTAAGGTTTTTTCATGCTGCTTTCCCAAAGGATGGACTGGGGTGCACAAGAGACTGGGAGAGGATCAGCCAGAGGCACTGATCCCTGATGACCAATGGGATAACCCATACCATGGCACACCTTAAAAAACTGAGGAAAGAAGGAGGAAACAGAGACTCTTTAGAGTTAAGGCATTTGTCTTTGTTTTCCCAAGTAACTGCTCCATGGGATGGAGTCCTGCTTTCCAGGAGATGACTGAACACTTGCCTACCCTTGGAAAGAGGTAAATTAATTCCTTGTTTTGCTTTGCTTATATGCACAGATTTTACTTAGCCTGTTAAAGATTAATCTACCTCAACACATTTTCTCACTTTTAGCTTTCCAATTCTGTTGCCCATTTCACTGAGGGGAGCAAGCAAGCAGCAGTGCGGGGCTGAGCTGCTTACTGGGATTAAACCACAAGAAAAGTGAATGAACAGAAACAAGAGCTTCCCAGACCTGCATAGTTGTGGTGGCTTTTCTTTTCTTTTTTCTTTTTTTTTTGTTCTGTTTTGTTTTGTTTTTTGGTTGGTTTTGATGTTGGTGGGGAGATTTTTTGTTTGTTTTGGTTTTTTGCCTTTTTTTTTTTCTTTTTATGGTGGCAAAGCACCAAACAGAGCTGGGTGGCCTTTTCTGAAGAGATATTCCATCAATGGCACTCTCTATCCCCATATTTTAGACAATTTTTCCAGGAAAGAAAATCAAGACTTAAGTTAGTTCAAAGTTGCATCTCTAGATTCATCAACTTTGAGAGTCCAGAGAAGGGCCATAAAAGTTGACTGGATGGATGGAGCACCTCTCCCATGGGGAAGAGGCTAAGAGAATTGTGACTGATCATCCTGGAAAAAAGAAAGTTTGGGGTGACCTTATTGCAGCCTTCCCGTACCTGAAGGAAGCCTAAAGGAAAGAATGACTATTTATGAGAGCATGTAGTGACAGGGCAAGGGATGATACTTTCAAACTGAAAGAGGGCAGGTTCAGATTAGATATTAGGAAGAAATTTTTTACTGTGAGGGTGAGGCACTGCAACAGGTTGCCCATGGAGGTTGTGAATGTCTCATCCCTGGAGTATTCAAGGCCAGATTGGACAGGGCTCTGAGCAGCCTGGCTAGTGGAAGGTGTCCCTGCCCATGACAGAGGGGTTGTAACTAGATGATCTCTAAGGTCCCTTCCATTCCAAACTATTCTATGATTTTATCATAAATATCTCAGCATTTTAGCCAAGCTGCAGGTGATTGGTCTGGACTTTAACAAATTCAAATATCAGTGCTTCACACTGCACTAGTGCAGCCCCACCTTTAATACTGTGTGTAGTTTCTGTTTCAACACAGAAAATACATCAGACTGTTAGGGTGTGTCCAGAGGATGGGAACCAAGATTGTGAAAGCCCTCAAAAGCAAGATTTATGAAGAGTATCTGACCCCACTTGGTTTGTTCATCTTGAGAAGACAAGACTGAGGGGTGCCCTCATCACAGCTTCCATCTTCCAAAATGTAGGCAGCAGAGATGTGGGGGCAGATCTCTTCTCTCTGGTGAGGAGTAGGACATGAGGCAACAGAATAAATAATTTCAAGGGAAGTTCAGATTGGACATTAGAAAAAATTCTTCACAAAGAGGGTGGTTGGTGAGTGGAACCAGCTCCCCAGGGAAGTGGCCACAGCATGAGGCCTGAGCTCAGTGAGCACCTGGATGATATTCTTAGTCATATGCTTTAGTTTCAGTGATTCCTGCAAGAAGCAGAGGGTTGGTCTTGATGATACTTATGAGTTCCTTCCAACTTCAGATATTCTGTGATTCTACTGGAAAGCTGCATCAGCTTGACAAAAGGGAGTCCCATCCTCTCCTGGGTAGATCTACTGCTCCAGCATTGGATCTTGAGGTGCAGAGTGAATTCCTTCCTCAATCCCTTACCCATCCTTTCCAATCACTTCCTTTCTGGTTAGATGCTTGCAGAACTTTTGGCCTTTCCTGAGGAAATGGAGCAGAAGTTAATGGTTAACATTGTTTTCCATTTGGCTTTCAGATAAGCCAAAAGGAAAACAATGTTAACCATTAACTTCCAAACTATTGCTCAATAAATAGAGAAATGAAATAAAAATCAATTTGTTTCAAGTCCTTAGGAATGAACTCAAACTCAAGACATCCACATAGTTCATGAAAACAAGTTCCATTTTTAAACCATCTGTAGTCCTAAGCAATTAAAATCTTTAATAAGAACTTAAGTAGAAAGTAGTTAATTTTAATAATTCCTTTTTCTGAGGTGTTGACCGTGACTGGATGCCAGGTTCTCACCACAGCCTTTCTGTCATTTCTCATCTCAGCTGCATAGAGGAGAGAAAATGTAATGCAAGGCTTGTGGGCCAGTACAAGGACAGGGAGAGATCACTCAGCACTTACTGTCACTGGCAAAGCAGACTCAGTTTGGGAAATTAAGAACATCTTCCCTCCAACCTTTCTTTCCTCCAGAGCTTAGCTTCCCATTTCATCTCTTTCCTTCCCTCACAGCAACACAGTGGGATGGGGAATGTGAGCTGTGGTCAGTTCATCACCTGATATCTGCGCCACTGCCTCCTCATTGGGCAGAGGACTCACACTGTTCCATGCTCCCATGTGGGGCCTCTCCCATGGGAGATAGTGCTCCATGAACTTCTCCAACATGAGTCCTTCCCATGACCTGCAGTTTTTCATGCTCCAGCACAGACACCTTCCACACGTCCCTCAGGAACAGACTACTCCAGTGCTGGTCCCCAGATAGGTCACAAGTCCTGACAGCAAAGGTACTCCAGTGTGAACTTCCCATGGCATCACACACTTCCTTGGGCATCCACGTGCTCTGGCAAGGGGCCTTCCATGGGCTGCAGGGGCACAGCTACCTCACCATGGGAGCAGGGAAATCTCTGCCCTGGTGCCTGGAGCACTTTCGGTGCCTCCTTCTTCACTGGCCTTGGTGCCTGCAGAGCTGTTTCTCTCACATAATCTCACTTCTCTCTCTGGCTGCTGTGGCATCAGCTCCCTGGCCACAGAGAGCAATGCACAACTTTCCCAGGCATTGTCCTGGGGCAGGCTGTGAGAAGCTCAGAGAAAAGCAGTTCTTTGCTTGCTGCACCTGTTCTTGTGAACATGTTATGGAGTGTTGACCAAAGGGAGGTTTCTTAATTGGTCAATGGTGATGGTGTTTGGATTGAAGGACCAGTTGGGTCCACCTATATTGTGACTGTCTGTAAGGGTAAGTATAGTATAATAAAGTGATTGATCAGCCTTCTGAGAAGCATGGAGTCAATGCTAATTATTACCCAGCTGGGGGCCTGTAATGACAGGCTGCAATCACTCCTATGCAGCAATTTTGCCCTTCTTAAATCTGTTATCCCAGAATTGTTACTGCCATTACTGATGGATTTGGTCTTGGATAAAAGTGTCTGTCTTGGAGACTGTTGATATTGGCTCCATCAGATAATAGGGGAAGCTTCTGGTAGCTTCTCACAGAGGCCACCCCTGTAGCCCCCCTCACCTGCCACAACCTTGCCACACAAACCCAATACACTTTTGTTGATTAGAAAACCACTTGTGGTCTTATTTTCAGAACCACTAGCAGTTTTAGGTGTTCACATATTCTGAATAATGGGTCATGGATTTTGTGTCTAATATTTATATCCAAGATGAAAAATGCTCATCTTCATGATTGTATTTCTCTTTTTGCTTTGTTCTCTGAAAAGCTGAATAATAGCCATTTAAAAAATATTTTGAGTTTCTTTGATAACAGGTGCTATATGAATGCAAATTATAACACTTATGCTTTCAGTTTATTCTTATCTGTGTGGCAGTTATCAAATCTGATTTTACTTTAGAAAGTCATAATTTTATTATTAAAATAAAAAATGAATTAAGTGTAAGGAATGTTCAAGATCCAATTCAGTTCTATGACAGCAAGGACTTTTTGACAATGAGGAAATCCATATGAAATTACCACTTTAAATCTTTTTGCACATTTTTTTTATGCTCATGATCTCTTAACGTCAGTTGGAGATTCACAAAGCATGAATCTTGGTGTCAGTAATTGTAGCCTTACTGTATATTTATCCCTGGTAAGATGTGAAACCCGGTGACTGTCCCTGTGCTCAGTGATTTAGTAATCACTGAAAATATAAATTAATCACTTTAAATATAAAACCAGGTCAATATTTGGGGATATCATTATCCCCTTTTCTATCCCCTTACAGAATTGCCAAGGTGACAAGGTGGGGGAGTTCAGATGCTCAGATACTCTGTGAATAGACTATGAAAGGTGAGTTTATGGAATGGTCAGTCATTGACAACCTCTAAAGTAGGTATCAGCCCTGTTAGCAGTTCTGTTGATCTCTCTCTGTTCGAAAAATAGGAGACAAAAATCAACTAGGTTTCAATTTGTTTCTCTTCAGGGGAAAATACAAAGAATCTACATATTACAATTCTCATGATAGCTAGCCAGGAAGAGAGACATCTCGTAACTTAATTTGGATAAAATGCTGGGTTCAGAATATGGCTGGGTTAAAGCCCAGGATGAGGCATGAGATTATAGCTGCAGAGTAACCATATGAACTATATGGTTTTGAGACATCTTCATTCAGACAGATTAATTTTTAATAGATATCCACTACAAAGAATGCTGTAAGCATTGTTATTCTTTAATGATTCTTCTCTGCTACTTGATTTTGTAATTTTCCTTTCTGCTTCATTTTATTTCTTCATTCTCAGTTCTAAGGTGGATTTCTGTATCTTGAAAACCTATTTATTAATTTACTTGTTTTTCTGTTCTTCCTCTTCTTTTTTCCCCGTTTATTTTTGTCATCTCGCATCATTCCCACTACCGGCAGAATGGGCCAGGGAAAAGCAAATTCCACTTAAACATGGCATTTTGCACCTTGCTCTCCTAGTAGGAGCAGTCAGAGAGAGGATACTGGATTAAACACAATCACAAAGCATGATCATGGTGCTCTGCATTGCAACACTAGATCTGGCCCCAAGTGACTTGAACCAAGTTAGCAGTAGGTTTGTGGCAGGATGTAGGATTTGCCTAAGATGAGTGCTAGCACTTGAGAAAGATAAGCAGCTCAGGAGACTCATAGTGGGATATAAACATGAATATGCTGCCAATCTTTTCACAATGGGCACCAACATAAATTTTTCCCACTGGCTTGTGGCAGAATTCATATCAGACGCATGCACTTGCAGACGGGTGTCGAGGGACTGGCAAATGTATTCCTTTGCTTTGCAAGCAAACAAAAATGCTCTTTAATAACTAAATAAAGAGGCAACACCTCTTGAAAAACTTCTAGGAAGTCTGCTTATATTTTACATTGTATCTTCTTTGTATTGCTTGATTGAGAAAGAGGCTGGAGATATTTTAGGAAATAACTAATGATAAAATCTGCGGCTTTATAGTGCCAAGAAGATGTCTAGATGAGCTCCATGAATGAAAATCAGCCTGACAATTCTGATTTTGCAATAACTAGAAAGGCAGTGAAATACAAAATAGTTGAAACAGTAACCCCGGCTGTCCTTTTAATTTTGACATTGATGTCCAAAGGACATTCCTGAGTGCACAGAGACCTTCACATTGATATTATGACTCTAAGTTTTGGGAGCGCTGACAAGTTACTGGGGAGATGATCAGCTGGGTCACTGACTCCAGTTTACCTTCTGCAGCAATAGAATAAAATATAATTAATGTTTTAGAGGGACCCACTGGAAAGTTTCTCCTTTTCAACTGTGTGCCACCCTCTCAAACTTTTGTCTCCAAATACCATACCCTTTAGGCAACAGTTTGCAAAGACAAAAGGAGCAATATTTGTAAAACTGTTAATCTCCTCACATTTTGGATCATTTTATATGAACAGTGCAATGGACTTGGTGCTTTGTTAGTTTGTTTAAAATGATATTATTCATGTGCTCCTGCTAATTTCTTTCTGCACACTGATGCCCTATGCTTTTGCCATGCACTGCAAGAAGAGAACAACAATACCCTGCTATATTTAAATTCAAAGTGTAAGATGAGATTCAAAACTAGAATCTCCACAGTGAAGACTGAGATGTTAGTGATTGGTATAATAAGCACTGCCCACAATATGCCAGCTGCTTAGTTAATCAAGTTCATTGCAGAAGCCAGGAGACACATTTAAAGGAAAAGTTTGAGAAGAGAATAGTGCTTTTAACATTTTTTTCAGGAGAGCATAGTTACTGCCAAGCATCTTGTCCTTTTAAAGGGGAGTAAGTGGGCCTGTGACAGAACCCATCCTATCTTGACAGTCACAGCTGGTGCTTAAAGGCCAGAACTGATAGACAATAGCATATTAGGGCCATGTTGCTTGTCCAGATGGCATTTGTCTTAATCATATGTCAAAATCTCCAGCGGTGCCAATATAAGGCTTTTCAACAACAACTTTCTGTTTCAAAGATATAGCCCTATTCTTAGACTTAGTTATTTGGGCTTTTTTTTTTTTTTTTTTTTTGCCTTCCTTCTAAGGTTAACAGCTCCTGAATGGTGCTGACAAGGAAATTCTTCTTGTGAAAGATATTTTGACTGTTTTTCTGGATTTTTGGTAAAGCTGATTGCTCCTTGCATCTGCCCACTACATTAAAAAAATATGCTGCTCAACAAGTATTCAGTAAAGAATGTAAACTAGACAAGAATGTAGTTGGCCCAACTTTTGCATTACATTTTACCTCATAGTTCAAGCATTTTTTTGCCTTACAAGGTATTACAGACAGCAGTGTAAACGCAGATCAGAGCTGCAGTAGCAGAACACAACAGAACTAAACAGCTGATTTAATGAGGTAGGAATTTAATACAATGCTTTATTCATAGAATTTGAACGTTGAAGGCCAGATGGTGTCAGCAGTATTTCCCTCTGACTCAAGATCCAAAATTAAAACAGATTTCTGTTTTATTTTATAACTTTCAGCTTAAATCTCACTACTGTTTCCAGGTAATACTTTCCTGGAATAATTTCTCCCTTGGCCTTTCTACAGTACATGCCAAGTAATTAGTTCATGAGCCACAAAAATGTGTGGTACATAGTGATCTAAGGTCAACACAGTCAATGGACTGTCATGTTAGGGGCTTGGATAACACAACAAGCTAAATGAAATAGATGTGCATTTCTGCCCAGTGAACTATTCAGAGTTCAGAACCTTCTTTCCATGAAGGGATCCTTACACTAGGTACTGGGAGCAAAGAGTATTCCAAGACATGGTTGTTGCTATAGAGAGATGCAGAACAAACCCAGTGACTCAAAAGAGCTCTTAACCATTTTGATTCTGAAATTGAAAGCAGTCACTTCAAGCAGGTCAAAGTTTCTCACAGTCTACCAAAGACTTGCATTGACTAGAACCGATTTCATCCAGAATCTCAATGACTCACTGCTCACTGAAAATTAAAGAGTCTTATTGAGATGATACAAGAAGCCAGAGTGTGTTTCTTCTTATCCTATATTGACTTCCTCTGACAAGTCATTGCTGTGGTCAGCTCTTTGTAGGCAGGTGTTTTGGAAACAGCATTTCAATCTGAGAAAGTGTCTGTTTGTCAGAGTATCAGGAAAAGATGCATGATTGGTTCCCCTGACATACTGTTTTCCTAGTTTGTGTCAGTTTGTATCACTATGTTTTCCCTCTCAACAGTGCTAAATTATTTGGCTTTGTTACGGGAGATGGATGTTAAAGTCTGGTTCTGTTCACCTTTCTGGGTTGGAAAACATTCCAGCAAAAATATTCCCAGTGTCTGAGATCTCTTCTGGTAACTGAGACACTTTTTGTCCCAGAAGTAAAACCAAGTATCTGGAAATTCCCTCAAGACATGATTTGTGTTTGCAAAAATCTTCCTCAGCCCCTTAGAGGCCTCAGAGGAGAAGCTGCAATTATCTTTTCACCTGTGCTCTCTCTCTATCCCTTCTTTTCTCTCACACACAATCTTTTTAATCTTCAAAGCCTTTACTTACTTTGTTGCTTCAGCATATGGGCATTCACTGCATGCTGACACAAAATAAGCAATCCAATCCAGTCAGTCATCAACACAGAAGTTCAAGAACTGGAAATTAATTAATATATAATGGACTTGGATATAGATAAACCAGGATGGCTTCTTTCTGGATCAAATCACTTTTTTTTTTACAGGTGTTTTCTTGTTTCCATGTTCCAGCAGGGATGAGCAGAAAATATAATTGTGCCCTGCAGAGAACTGAGTGGGTTGAAATTGTTTGCCATTGCCAAGAAGAGAACAAAACATGAGAGTTTGGGTATATGATCATCTGAAAACCCAGAAGAGTAACATTTTGCCAGCACACCTCCTAAAAGCATTACAAATGGGAGAGTAAGTGTGAAGAAGCTTGGGAGATAATAAGCAACACTCTTAAATTATCTTGGTGCAAATCAGAAGAATTGGAACATACTAAGGAAGTTATTTTTAGGTTTTTAATCTTTAAATATTGAATTATATTTAGATATATAAATATTAGACTCCTTGAAAATTATCTCAGTGCTACCATTTCCTGATAACCGTGATTTACTAACTTATTCTACATTCACAGAATAGTCCAGAAGAGACCCCAAAAGATTATCTGGTTGAAGCTTTCATGGGAAAGGCAGCATAAATGAGATTATCTAGCACCCTGTCCAATCACATATCTTGAAAATCTTCAGCAATGGGGACTCTACCACATCCCTGGGGAGGACATTTCTTAGGGTGAAATTACTCCCTGCGTGTGCCTTGTCTTGCCTGAGCTGTTCCTTGTGAGGAGAGAACCTCTGTCCTTTTTGAAGCTGCCCTTTAAGTACTGGAATGTTGTGAGGAGGTCCAGGGAGAAGAGACCCAACTCCTTCAGTCTTGCCCTACAGGGCAGGCTTTCCAGCCCTGTGAACATCAGTGCCACTCCTTTGGACCCTGTCCAATATGCTCATGTCTTTCTTGCCTCAAGGGGACCAGAAACGTGCATGCTACTCCAGGTACAGCCTGACAGGTGCTGAGTAGAGTGGAATAATCACATCTGTACCTCTGCCTGTAGTGTCCTTTCTAATCCCCAGGATTCAACTTTTGCTCCTCCAGCAGCACACTAGTGTCTTGTGTTCAGCTGAGTGTCCCTCAAATCCTTTTCAGCGAGCCTGCTCACCAGCCACGTAGATCCTGTTCGATACTGGGCTCTTAGTTCATTCCAACCAAGTACAGGATTTTGCATTTAGTTAAATTTCATGCTGTTCTTGGTAGGCAGTCTTCCAGTCTGTCCCATTGTGTCTGTAAGATGGTTGTCCCATCTGACAGGTTTGTTCACCTCACCAGCCAGTTTGGTGTCATCATCAGGATCCTGCTGAGCTTCTTGCACTCAGAAAGATGAATTACAACAGAACAAAAGAAATAAATTGTTCAAACTCTGAGCATTACTTGAAAATTGGAATACTTCAACATGCAAATATTTGAGTGAAAATGTGACTACAGACAGGTTAAATGACTATGCTTGATGAGGATTTTGAAGACTCAGAGTGGCTCTGGCATTGGTTATTTGCATCCTATATGATGCAATCTTTTCAGATTTTTTGTGCCTTAGCTCTCCATATGTAAAGAGGAGTGATGATGTGCAGCTCTCATCATTTTATTTCTAGCTAGCTTAATTACAACTCTTATAGGGCTGAGACTTTTCTTACAGGCATCACCAGAATTTAAGATTCTGAGCAGTGCTGGGATTTCTAAAATCTCTCATAGTATGACCATTAGTTTGGAGACTGTGTCTGACAAATTGATGTATCCAAACAGCATCATTCATACTCAGATAATTTTCTTGTTTTCTGCCTTTTCTTGCTAATGTTGTCTCCCACCATTCCCCTCTTCACAAAGTAAGTAGTAATACATAAATTAGGATGAAATTAAAAAAAATCCTGAAGTGTCTGGAAATAGCACTTCAAACACAGTCAATACCCTCCTTGGAAACTGGCTGCTGTAAAAAAGAAATTAACAAAATTGTCCTTGGCCTGAATAGTTTGAATTCTGGCCTTGCTTAAATCAAGAATTACCATTGATTTTAGTGGAGTGAGGATTTTATACTTTGTGAAGCAAAAAAAAAAATCCCCTAAGACTAGGATTTCCAAAGGTATATGAGGAGATAAGATGCTTCTGGGATGCCTTGAAAATTCTAGCCTAAATCAGTTTCACTCTTCCAGCAAATGAGTCAACCACCCATATTTGAATCTATCTTTCTGTCTCTAGTAAACCAGATGGATTTGAATTGGTATCCTAAAGAGGAAACATACAGCCTCCATTTAGCTATCATTTAAGTCATCTAGACCTACAATATAGAGCATAATTGTTTCTGTAATCCTTTTGTAATATCTGGAAATTAGTTATCCTGAAATGATGTATTTTAATTTATTTTCAAAACATTAAATATTAAAAGTGCTAGCACATGACCTCTAGATGTAATTAATATAAAAAATGATAAACCAGGCATATAATTAAATGTCCTTTCCAAAAATAGAGCACTGAGGGAAGCAGTCATTAACTAAGATTATATTACCAAAAGGGAAAACATTACTACAGTCAGTCATCATTGTGAACAACAGCACAACAAGGTTCATTCCTATGCCTGTGGATATCTATTTATAGTATAATGACATGAGCTGTAACAACCACATGACATCTCTTCCAGGATCTGAACTTGCAGATATCTGCATCTGGAGAAAGAACACATCAGGCAATGTTTACGTTCCCTGCTCTTATTCAACCAAAAACATACGAAAAAATGACAACCTCAGAAAACAAGAGTGCAGTTTTTATTTACTCCTCTTGTAAGGAGTGTATTTTTAACTGATTCACCTGGTATCAAACCACTTTTTCTTCCACAAGAGAAATAGCTATTGCTCATCTCAAGACTTGGAGAAAATACAGAGGATGCTGGGATACTGGCTGCTGATAATACAATCAGCTTTGCCAGAATTTGAATTTAATGTTGTCTTGTTTAAATTCTTAACTTTCAAAGAGGGTATGCATTGTTTAAATTTTTTTTAATAAGAATTTTTTCCTTAAATTCCATTGTTATTTTAACAAACTAGGAAAATAACTTATTGTGGTGGAGAAGAGGGAGAGATTTCAGACCCTTTTCTTAAATTCCATCCCCCTTCAACAATTCTGTGCCATATAGAGATGGTGCTGGGGAGGTACAAAAAAGAGAGGCAGTACTAATCTGAAATTGGGTAAATTGAAGAAGACTGAACCCTTAAGGAATAAGCATGAAAGCTGTCTTGATTTCAAGTTGACTACATCTGTGAGGTGGAGGGATAAGAAGGCAGACAAATACTGTGAGGAAAAAGAAATGACAGAAACTGTCAGATGTGACAAGTAAGCAAGAAGATATCCTATCCTACACTGTTTAGGGAAAAATATACACACATACTCCAAATAAACAAAAAAAAATCAGCACTTATTACTATGTACCATAAAAGAACTGAGGGGCAAGACGTATTCTTCATTTATGTCCTGAATTACTCAGAATTCCTTGTGATCAGACTGCTATGCATGTTAGTGGAAGTGGGCTCTGGGGGGGCCATTTCTGAACAGAGATGCTGTGTACTGTGTCCCTGTTGGTGAAATGATGTATTATGTAAGACATATTTGCATGGTGTCCATATTTTATTACATTTGCTGTCTGTTTATTCTGTTCATTGGCTGCCACATCTCCTGGGGATTCCTTCTTTGTAGAAAATGAGCTAATAAAATTCACAAGTACATTCCTTCCTGTTGGTTATTCCTCAGCATAGTCCTCAGCATTTTAAATTCTGACCAGCTGAAAATAAGCTGTTGCTTTGTCAACATTATTGACTTTTCAAATTAGCATGTGAGTAAGTTATGGCATAGAACAAGTGTATTTCACCTGATGTAGAGCCATCACAATGACATATGCTTTACCTTGCAGTATAGCAAACTACCCTTCAGCAGGATGCATGGGCCAAAATGTGTGAACCCACTCCATGAAGGTCACCAGGAATCATCAGTGGTATCCCATTGTCCCTTTCATGGCATGTTTCTGTAGGCTTATTAAAGCACTTGTACATCTTACCCCACCTTCTTTCCAAGATTCTGTGTTTGCCTTTACAGATCTTGCACTTCTACTTTATTTTTTTCCTTATTTCTGTACTTTTGTAGGTGTATGTTTTCTTCACATTATGAGAGACCACCACAAATGACTTCACATTTCCTTAATGGGTGCAAATTCACCTCTAGTCACATGTGTGCAGCATAGCAGAAACACAATGGCTTGCAACGTATATATCCTGATCTGTCAATTTTCCACCCTTCCAAATGAGCAGAATGAGCACAGCTGTCTTCTATTTACAGGAGAGATGCACTATTCCTTGTGTCTTGGAACGTACATCATTACTAACATATGACTATTTATCTTTTGCTTTAAACTTATCTTCTTATACCCAATATTTGTCTCTATTTGGATAAAAGAAGGAATGAGATCTCTACAAGCTCTGTGTAAGCTGAAACATAAGTGCAAGCTGTGCTTCTGCTTGGACTAGGGATGTGTCTTCCTCCTGTGTTGGCAGCTAGGCAATACAGATGTTTCCTCCTGAGCTGTAAAGGCTCAAAAGCACACAGAAATCGCAGGTTTGATTCTTTCTGCTGGTGACAAACTTGAAATCATGGCATTTGAATCTTCCAGCGCTTGTACAGCTGGAAAAGTAGATCCACTCTTGCCACAGAGGGACCACCCCTACTGATTTTTAAAAGTGTAATATTGACTGAAGTTTCTCAAGCCCAGAAGATAACAGATTACTTTGCAGAGCCATCATACATTGCTTTGCTACTTACATTGATGACATACAACAATGTCAAGGTTACAAATTTACCTTGTGTAGTTAAAAGTTCACCAGCCTCCATACTGATTTTGGTTTTCTTTTTCTAAATAAAAGTCCTTTTTGCCAATCAGTTCTAGGAAATTATAGATCTGCTTGAGATCATATTAGCTTCCTTATATAAGGCAATGAATGAAACCTTGAAAATTAGGGAAGCCTAATATTAAAAGTTCACTACTTAGAAAAGATTTCTTCTAAGGAGAGACTTGAATATATCTAGGAAGAATTCTAGTCCTGACCCAAACTTTTGTGGTTTTCATGTTCAAATGTGTTCTTGTAGAAATAAATCAAAGTAATAGAATTTAATTTTTCGATTTGGCAGTGTACCACATGTATAACTTGTGTAGGACTTTCTAAGAGAATTTATGATATTGGTTTTGTGTTTTTTTATTTACTTTTTTTTTCCAAATAAAGCTTAGTCTCCTTTCTATGTCAGCATTTCATAGAGATTTCTGTACTTAAGTGAGATTAGGAATTGTAGAATGTCACTATTTTTTTTTCTTTCAAATTATATTAAAAATGTTATTGAAACACTTAATTAGAGAAACATGACTTAAGTCTTGAATGAATTCCAGTTTTTATAAAATGAGATAATTAGGTCAGGGACACTGTCCTAATTCCCTAGGGCACATTGAGCCCCAAATATCATGGGCCGTGAAAATTACTTGAAAATTTCAATTGCTCAACAGGAAAAATATAAAAGGAAGAAGAAATCTTGTGAACACATTTCTTAAAAGAGTAAGCAACAGCAGATTGACTTTGGAATATATTAATATATCGGATATGTGTGGCAATATTTTGGTACTGAGAGAGGCTACTCTGGTGGCTTCTTTTAAAGCTGCCAGAAATTTCCTGTATGTCCAGCTGGCTCCAAGATGGACCAGCCCCTGGCCAAGGCTGAGCCCATCAGCAGCAGTGGTGCTGGGATAACAGATTTTGGTTGGTAGAAAAGTTGCAGTGCAACAGCAACTGCATCCAGAGGAAAAGAGAGTGAGAGCATGTGAGAACAGCCCTGCAGACATTGAGGAGAGTGGATGAGGGACAGGAAGGGCTCCAGGCACCAGAGCTGAGAGTTCCCTGTGGCGCCTCATGCAGCCTGTGGTGAGACAGGAGGTTCATGCTGCAGCAGAGATGCACCTGCAGCCCATGCAGGACTACCCCATGGAGCAGGTGGGTGTTCAAAGGAGTCTGTGATCTCATGGAAAGCCCATGCTGGAGCAGGCTCCTGGCAGGACCTGTGGCTTCATGGAGAGAGGACACTGTGCTGGAGCAGGTTTGCTGTCAGGACTTGTGACCCCACAGGGGGCTGGAGTGATTCCTGAAGGACTACGGTGGAATGGACCCACTATGAGGTGTTTGTGAAGAACTGCAGCCCGTGGGAAAGATTCCCTTTGGACAAGTTTGTGGGGGACTCTCTCCCTTGGGAGGGACCCTGTGCTGGAACAGGGACAGAGTGAGAGGAATCCTCCCCTTGAGGTGGAAAAAGTGGTAGAGATGTGATGAAGTGGTCACAGCACCCATTTCCTGTTAAGCCTGGAAAGAAGGGAAGAGTGAAGGGAAGCTATTTAAAGTTTTACTGCCATTATCCTACTCTGATTTAGTTGCCAATAAATTAAACCGAGCCTTTCATTGGATTTTCTCTCCCCTGCCCAGCTGAGAACGGGAGTGACAGAATGGCTTTGGTGGGCAGCTGATATCCAGCCAGGGTCAACCTGGCACAGTTAAGCAAGGCATTTTCATCTTCAAAACTTCTGCTTGTTCCAGGAAATCTGTAAGCGTGAGATGAAAAAAAATTACTTTTTTAAATGTTGTAGTTATATATTACAAAAATAAATCAATCACACAGGAAATGCATTAATCTTGTTTAGCAACTGCTGATTTGATTTTAAGAAACTGGTTAAAATTACTCTTACCTTAGACAAAATAATAAAAATGTACAAATTTTTATGTGGTTGCTCACAAGCACATACCCTCTGCAAACTTACCCTTGTCTGCTGGGTCTGATGCATGAGCTGTGGAATACATCCCCACACTAACAGCACTCTAAGATACCAGTGATGTGAAGGCAACATGCCAGCCCAGTATTAAGTCCTCACCTTCAAGCCCAAAATTATCTAATGCAGAATATGTTCTTATGTTCAGAGTATCCTTACACAAGTTTTAAAACATTTCAGGCACTAAATCTTTGAAATTTTTATATCAAGATATCAATTATTATGTCTGGTCTGTGTCGTATTCCCCAAGATATAATGTAGGTTAAAATAAGAGGTATCTTTGTGTTTGTGGAAAAAACATTTGCAATAAATGACTTCAAATATCATTATTATCTTATTTGACAATATTCTTCTTGGAATCATTATCAGTCTGGTAGTCTGGACAGTCTGAGGATCTGGATGACACACATATATGAGGTTACAAAATCCATATTTCCTTCCCTGTAGCTGAGAAAAATACGGCTGGTTATTTATCTTTTCTGCCTGCAGCTAAACCTGAATTTGAGGAATTTTGCCACTTGAATATGCTTTAGGCTCTGCTGGTTGTCTCCTTAGTCATCCAGTCTCTGCCACCTGTGTACTTATACTGATGTTTTATAATGAATATAAATTCAAATTCTGCAGATTTCACTAGTACTCTGTTCAGCTTCAGCAAGGATGAAACATAACTGCTACATTCTTCCTTCCCCAAATTATCAAGATCTTGTATTTATTTTTGTTCCTATGTTAAACAAATTTGAGATTTACTAAGTTTTCAATACCTTCCCCCATCCCCCCACTGTATATTTCATCCCACATGTAGGACTCATCTCAGATTTTAATTCTGATGATCTGTCTAAGCTTACCTGGATCTAACAAACACTGTAAAAGCTAAAGAGTGGAAAGATGTCACCTGAATTTACTCATCTGTAGCACATACTCTGTTTGAACTAGTGACCAAAGGCCTTCTTTACTGTTGATTGAAGAAAGTAAGAATCTGTATTCTTCTCAATGTCAGGTTTAAACTAAGATGAACTGTGCTACTGTTTTCATTCTTGAGTGCTGTAAAGCAATCCCTCTTTTCCTGAAGACATTATTTAGTGGTCCTGTCTTCTCAAAGGTGATCTTCTCAAGTGATCATATAGTTAGTAAAAAAAAATGACACTGTATAAAGAGGTGCATGTTTGTAAGCTGGATAAAAGTATAAAGAGGTGATGCACTGATTAACAAAATCAGGGCAAGTCTGTTATTTCCACCTGTTATTTCCACTTGATGGGGAAAAAATGACAGTATTTTCTTTTTGTGAATAAACATAAACTGGACAACTGAACCTTCAGCAAAACTTTCCTAATTTCTGTCACACATGGTCCTGAGACAAAAATCACAAAATATTTAAGGTTGGAAGGGACCTTGGACGTCATCTAGCCCAACACCCTGCCAAGGCAGGGTCACCTGGAGAAGGTGCCATAGGAATGTGTCCAGGTGGGATTTGAATGTCTCCAGAGAGGGAGACTCCACGACCTCCCTGGGCAGCCTGTTCCAATGCTCTGCCATCCTAAATGTAAAGAAGTTCTTCCTCATGTAGAGGTGGAACTTCTAGTGATTTAGTTTACGGCCATTGCTCCTCATCCTGTCGCTGGGCACCACTGAATAGAATCTGGCACCACCTTCTTGACACCAGCCTTTGAGATATTTATATGTATTGATGAGATCCCTCTCAGCATCCTTTTCTTCAGACTAAACAGGTCCAGCTCCCACAGCCTCTCATCATAAGTGAAATGCTGAAAACACCTAATCACCTTTGTGATCCTAAACTCAGTCCTCTCCAGTGGCTCCTGGAATATATTTTAGGTGCAGGAATTAATACAAGGTTGAAGTGAACAAATTTATTATTTTTGGAGAAAAAAAGAACAGCAACCAGTTTCTTCTATGTAACCTAGTTTCCAATTTTCTCTGGAGGACAGTGGATAACCAAATAAAGATAAGATTTAGGCTATGGAAATTATACTTTGTTTTGAGTGGAACCAAAGAAAGATCTGCTGCTATTTTTTTTCTTTCTGAAATCACAGTACTGCAGAACCTGAGTCTTTATGTTCCAGGAGGAATAAAGGGATGACAGTGGGAATGCTCTAATCCCCACCTTGCTTTATGTGTGGTGAGAGACCATCTTCTTGCAGCCATACCAAGTGCATCTCAAAGTACTGAAAGATTTGGGTATGTGTAACAATCTCTACAATATTCATCACAGTTCCTGAGAACTGGTGAATTATGTCGTCATCTAAAGTTTACTAGAATCTTGTAGTAGTTGTTCCTGCTGGTGACTCAGTTCTCCTCAAACTTATACTCTGAAAAATGGCTCAAGGTAAACCATCTCTGCTCTATCCCATGAGCCTTGCAGATGAAGACTTGAGAATGCAGCATGGGCTTCTCAGCAAACTCCAAAGAGCTTGAAGTAGAAAGGAATTGATTTTGATTGCTTTTTTGCCTTTTTTTTTGTTTTTTAAATTCATATAGTAAAATTTGCTGTAAGTGTTGGAAAAAATAAAAGTTATATAATTGGTTTCTGTGTTTCTATTTTTCCCTTCCTGCTGGAATAAATGGGGGGAATATCTCTACAAAGTACACACTTATCTGATCTCTTCATTCAGCTCACCTAGTCTCTTTCTTATTTTGTCATATTCCCTGCACTTTCTACAAGTTAGACATGATCAAGTAATTCTGCTTTTGATGACATTTTGTGTTTAGATTTTAAGCCTCCGTCCACTACCTGAAATGTCTTTAGCATCAAACAAATGGTTTTTTTTTCTTCTCCTGTTTCTGTCATCTGAAATGTACTGAGTGCTTTTGGTCTGATGCCTCAGACCCAGACCCCCTCTGCCTCAGGTACAACGGGATTCAGCACATGCAAAACCTAGACTTTTCTGTTGGTTACATTTATAATTTTCTTTTTCTGTGTCCTTTATTTCTGTATTTGGACTTTTTGCCTTCTTGGGGTGGGCTGACCCCAGCTGTCAACCAACTACCCACCAGTTTTTCATTCATCTTCTTAACATGGAATGAAGAGAGTGTGAGAAAAGCAGAAGTGGTAACACCATGCATCAAAATAAGGACAGTTCAACAAGTGGAAAAACCCTGCAAACCAAAGGAAGGAGTTCACTATTTTCCATCCTTGGACAAGTCCTAATAAAGCAGACTCTCAGCACACCTAACAGTTGATGCAGAACACAAATGCCATAACTTGAATACCCCTTCTTCATTTCCTAGAGTTTTATAGCTGACCACGATGTCATTTGGTGTGGGATATCTCTTTGGCCAGCTAGAGTCAGTGTCTTACCCCGCCAACTTTTTGTGTGACTCCATCCTGACTTGCTGAAGGGGCCAGAGTGGGAGAAAGCCTTGATGCCATCCAAGCACTGCTCAACAGTAGTCATGTGTATCAATGAAGTCACAAATTCTAGTCCCAAATATGCCATAAAAACTGCCGTGAAGGACATGAACTCCATCCCAGCCAGATCCAGTATGCTTTCTCACAGGAGGACATGGACTTCAGTAAATATTCTTTTTAGAATCACCATTTATTGAAAATAATTGAGCACTGGGATTTCTTCTCCACTTCTGTGAGGATAATAATTTTCACTTATTTTTTGTACTGAGTTGCTACTGCTGCTGCTAAAATGTGTAGTCTGTATTGGAGACGTTAGTTTATCTTGAACTATGGTTATTGGCGAAATGGATTTCCTAACAGATTTTGGTGGACTTATGCTTTGGACTATTTTAAGGCACTAAAGGCAAGATTTAGTATTCTCTTCAAGTGTATTCATACCTGTTAGAAGGTAGTAGCCATACACATTGTAGTAAGAAAGGGATTGTATGTTTTACAAGTATTTGCTTTCCGTAGCTCAGTATGATTGCTGTATATCAGTGTCAGACTACCGGCTACAAAACTCTGGTCCAAGCACAAAGACCTTGTTAAGACATCACAGAAGAGTTTTGCAAACTGATGGCTTTTTTACTGGTTAAATTACATGTAGTAATGCTTTTTCATAAACCATCCCACTACATTATGCTGTAGTACTCTGTTAAGCAAGTGGTTGAAGTTCTAATTGAACATCTTTGTTAAATCAAGGTCACTGTCTGTAAGCACCTACTGCTAAGAGCTGCTCTTACAGCAAGTCAAAGCTGCTTGCACAGTAACTTGTTACTCAGTTACAACAACTGTGTTGTTATCCTGGTCCATTCAATCCCAAGTTTTCTGTATCTGTACTCATTGACTGAAAGCCAGCTGTGGATTGGTGCACTCTTTCCAATTCATAAAATGTGCTTTAATTGCACTGTTGATATTAATTGGACAGTCTGTGTCAGGATCAAGGGGAGATGAAGTTTGCTATGCTTCTGATAATGCTTTGACTGAAGAAACAGTCTGCAAAATTCTCTTTTCCTGCCTGTAGAGTGGGACACAAGACAGCAGTAAAGTGAAAATTACGAATGAGAAATGGATGGAGAAAAGTTTGGAAGTGTAAGTGCCTAATTCTGGGCTGTCATTCTGTGTTTGATAATTTTGTCATCAATTGCTGTTAGTTATCAGTAGAGGTCTGTAGGATGTGATAGTGACAGGGTCCACTTAAGGAGTTCTAGGAATACTGTTCCTAAGATGATTACTTTATTTACAGAGCTTAAGTAAGTTTGGTTAATGAGATGAGAGCACCAAACTCACCGATGCTGCTCCAGCAAAGTTTACCTCACCTGACAACCAACAAATAGAAGGTCAAATAAAAGACTGGTTGAATAAACTTTTCAAGATCATGAGACAGGCCTCTGTGGTACATAAGTTATGGTACATTTATGGTGTAGAAACCAGTGAAATGTTGCAGTTGGAAATCTGCTCAGGAAAGTAGCACCCTCTTTGATCTTTACCACAGCAGTTATTTTCAATTCCTGTACTTAAATAAAGACAATTTGAAAGTTTAATTTGCCTATAAGTGGCTTAACTACTTTGACAATTTGTATTGTTAGTGTCATAGCAAAAATTCCTGAAATACTTTTTCCTTATTATTGCCGCACTACATGCATAGCTCAACAAATGGAACCATGGGAAAATCCTGTTTGACAATGACAAGGGCAAAATTTCTGGAGTTTCTCAGCTGTCATGTGTCAACATAGTTTTACTGATATAATGGAATAATGCTTATGAACCTCCTGCTGAGGATTTGTGTGACTACTAGTTTATAATCAATGAACTGTTGTGCAGGAAGACAAATAAACTGTTCAAGAGACTAATTAAAGATATTGGGTTAAATATTACCTCCTTCTGCTATGACAAAATGTAATTGGACAGAAGGAAAGAGCTGTTGAGCTTGGCTGAGGTTCTCATCAGAAAGCTTTCCATTTTCTTATTCTCAAAATAAAAAAGCAAGGAGAGAATAGGCTGAGGCACTTCCCTATTTCTGTTACAGGTTCTAACAAAGCTAACAAAGCACCTGGGATCAGCACAGAAGAGGCAGCAGTTGTTCTGTTCATGATTTTTTGTTAAAAAGCAGGTTCTGGTCTGTTCCTTTATCACTAGCACTCATTAAAAAGGTGTGGGATATAGCACCTTGCTCCATGTCAGTATCCCTTACTTTTAACCTCTGCCATTTTAACTCAGAATGTGGAACAGCAATCAAAGTTGGAGCAATTTTTTCAACTTGTTTTCAGCACTGTAAGTTGCTGTTTCAGTTTATGTTATACCTGAAGGAAGGCTTGTGTGCTTGAAACCTGCCTGTTTAGCAGCAACATTGTCTTACATAGTAAAAAACAAACAAATAAAAACAAAACCAAAACCAGCAATAACAACAAACAAAAAAACCCAAATCAAACTACCTCTCCCATAGTAATAGATGTTGAAATCTGACCTACTGTATATCATAGGTCACTGAATTCCTCCAGATACCCTGTAGCTGAGCCTAATAACTTGTGTTTCAGCTGAAGCACACCATGTTGAGCTAAAGCATAACTTCCTGAAAGGCATCCAATGTTGTTCTTGAGACTGCAGTAACTCAAGAATGTTGGACTCTGTGATCTTAGAGGTATTTTTCTGCCAAAATGATCTATGATGTTGTGATTCCTTTGTAGATTGTTGCAGTGATTTACTTCCTTATCGTTAGGAAATGGTGTGCTTTATTTCTTGCTTAATTTTCTTGACTTCCCTTTTCAGCTGCTGTTTTCGTTACACCTCTGTTAGATTAGAGAGCCCTTGTATTTTCTCCCTGTGAAGGTACTTACATGCTGTAATCAAGTCACCTCTCAATCCTTTTGATAAGCTACACAGATTGAGCTCTCTAAGTCACTTATGGCAAGGGTTGAGAGTGATGCTGCTAGCTCAAGTATACAAGCCTTTTCTGGTCAAAGATTAGTAATTAAAGTCATTAAAAATGGACAATTCTTTGTGAGTGACTGAGCCTTACAAACAACTTTTGGCTGATGAGTTCAATAATGCCGACTGAAATATCTGTAAGACAGTTATCCATAATTATGCATACATTCATAAAGACAGTGGATGCCACTTCTTCATTTTAAAGTGGTCTAAGTAAGGAAAGGGTATTTAGTGAAAAGAATGAGAATTAGAAGCTCTACCATATAATTATTCCCTTCTTTAAATTTAAATACTTGTTTCTATCTTAGAATTTCCTCTTCCACTTCAAATTTTTTAATGCTGCTTTCTGATAAGAAAAAACTGATGACATAATTACTAGGTAGAAATTGTAGGTATCAAGCACATTCTCGAAATCACCTCCTCTCAGTTTCCTTGCAAGCTAGAAAAAACATGAGTATTTTTGCAACTGAAAGGCTGTTCAGCTTTTCATGATTCCGCACAACTACATAAAAGTTTGGTGGAAAAACATACAAAGCGATATTTACACAGGAACAAATATTCTTGTTTCACTATTTCATTGGCAATAGTCTGTGTCTGATTTTATTTCTACAGTAATTAGCAAACTCCTTTTGGCTATCCTTTATCATGAGAAAATCCCTGAGGAATATGGTTTTATTTGTGGTCTGAAATCAAGACTGAATTATTAATTTCCTAAGTTTTGGTTTTGTGACTACCTTAAAAGAGAAACTAATCCATGTATGGTCAATTCAGCAAAGTCTTTTTGATAAATGCCTTGTGGAAACACAGAATCTGTTCTGAACCTGTGTGTTGCTCAGTTCTCTTCTCTGTATTGAGTATATGCATGCAGAGTCTGTGATATGAGAACAATCTTTCAGGTCAGGCTTTATTTATTCTCTTGCTCTAATCAGTTGGGTTCACAAAGGCAAAACATGTAATATTACCAGACTCCTTTTTGGAAGATTTCTCTTTGCACTCTAGTCCACTGCAGTCACCTGTCAGCTCTGACCCCTCCCTTGTCAGCGTTGTCAAACCTCATAGCACCTTAAGCAGGGCAAGATGTGGACAGAACAAGGTCTGAATGAAATGGCTTCACCTTTACTTTTAGCAATGCCAGTTCCTCACCACACTCAGTATTTCAGGCTTTCTTTTGACAAGGTTGCCAATAATTTTGGAAATACATTTAAAGCAGAAACTTTGAACAAGTGAACTTCACTGCAGAACAAGATCTTCACGCATCTTTATTCTACCTGCATGTGTGACAATGGCATGGAACAAAATGCCACGTGTGATTAGTGGCAAACTCTGGTAGTGATGCCTGTTTGCTTTTTGATTGACTGCCCTTTGAAGGACTAGGAAGAGGGTGGAGAGACTTTTTAGTTTGTTGTTAGGATCAAATTCAACCCAGAATTAGGATCAATAATGAGCTTTAGATTGTTGTGACAAATGGTAAGTAATTAATTTTTATTCTCAAATTCTGTGTTTGGAGAGGTAACAGGAAATGTCATCCTTTTTTATCATGTGCATTAAATAAGCTAGATGGGGAACTGTGTGTGATTTTGGGTGTCCATGCTGAGACAGCTTTTCATCCTCTGAGCAGGATGTGACTGGAGTCACAGTGTTAACCCAGACCTGACACCAGTATGGTGGTGGGAGGGTGCTGTTCTCTACAGACAAAGCCTCTCTCAATGGACCAGCTCTGCACCCATCTCTCTCTCAGGTGGGCAGTCAGACACATGGTAACTTATTTTTTTGTATTCTATTTTAAGACACCCAGGTCAGCCTAGTAAGTGCTTGCTACTTTCTGCAGTTTTTTTCTGGTATCTTAAAGTCTCAGCTGATGGGCTCTGGTGGCTAAATAGAAAACTTTTATTCTTCCTATTTTTCTTCTGTTTTTTCCACGTATGCAACTATAACAATGTGACCGCATCATGAATAAATTGTTTCTGTTTTTCATTTCAGTCTGCAGAGACAGAGTGCACACTAAATATATAAATGCCACACACAAATAAAAAAGAAATACAATATATTACCATTGAAAGAGATTTCCATAACTAGTTGAAATATCATTATTCTTTTGTAGCTAGTTCTACAGTTTCTTAGCATTTGGGAATACTTTAGTTGATGCTATGATAATTTCTATTTTAAGAAAATGTTGGGTCTTTTATAAAGCATGACACTCTTTGTTTCCATTCTTTGTTACAGTCTTTTGAATCTCCTCAGTGTTTCTCTAATAGTGTGAGAAATACTTTCAGAGTCAAATAATTCAGTGAGAGACCAAAATATATTTTATTTTCCCCAAAAATTCTATTCAATATCCTTTCTTGATGCTATGAGAGTTCTTCTTTTGTCTGTCATGTTGGTATTCTGCATGCAGTTTGGAATAATGTGAAGAGTCCTTATGCCTTCAAATCACTATTGAAAATGATAATGTTACTTTGTTCTTAAACTAGGCTTTAGCACATGCATATATATACTAACAATGGTTGTGAGACATGACATACGAGTTTAATTTTTCCTTAGAGAAAAATATTCCCTGAAAGTCAAGAAGGCAAGAAAGGGTATTCAGCTAGGAAGAAAAAAAAAAAAGATGAAGAAATCTTTGTGAGAAATTTTTAAACTTTGTTCTAGAAATGCTGGTGCTGAATTTATTGATAGATAGAACAATGTTTTACTTGCGTACTTGGAAAGGGGTGAGGTTAACAGAACAAATTGGGAGGATCAAGTCTGTCTGCTTTCATGTCTGTTTGGAGGGTACTAGTCCAAAACAACATAGTGTTTGATCTGGAAAAGTGCTTTTCTCAGGCATACAGATAAATAGTTTCTGACATGAATGATTTAGCAGGACACAGTGCAGTGGTGAGAAGCCCCCCAGAGGAAAAAAAAAAATTCAAATTCTTCTTCAGTTTTAGGGTGGGAAGAAAGATGAAGCTGAGCATTACGCCAGTAGAGGCTCTTCTAGCGAGAAACAAGAGAGGATGAGATGCCAAAGGCTGTGAGCAGCAGTGGGAAGAAAAGCCTGGAAGTGCTGCAGCGGAAAACAAGTTTTAAGTAGACACACAGGTGTGCCAGGGACAGGTGGAAAATGAGAGCTGAGCAAAATCCTCAGACTTCAATACAAGTGGAACTGTCAGCCAGCTACTTGCTGTCTCCTCATGCACAGTGACAAGGGATCTACAGTACATAATTACTCTCCAGAGGAGTCTGGGCCAACAATGGGTTAACAGTACCAAGGCAGAGAAGTCCAGGTAACAATTCCCAAAAGACTGATGTTGAAAGACAGTTTTGCTTATCTTTTCCTGCATCTGTTGTCAGTTGTCTACAGGATTTATAGCTTCTCTCACATGTCAATCTCTGTTAAAGCCCTACCTGGCTTACTATCTGAGTTAAATTCTGCTTCCCCTACCTTGCCTGGAATCTGTGCACAACTCATCAATGGGAATTGCAGGTTGCAAATGAGAATTTAAGAATCTTAAACTTTTATCCCTGTAGTATCACTGAGGCAAAGATGTTTCATTCACTTTCAAGCATAATTTGGGTTATAAGGAAGTTTATGATCTTGCCTGCTGTTCTCCAAGGCTAACCACTGGATTGCTCACAGCCAGAAACTCCACATATTGCAGCACAGACCTCTTACAAACTTATGACAGCCAGGTCTCTATCTTCTGCTTACTGGTCCAGTGTGGGCTTTTTCCATCTTCTGGCCTAAGTGCTGCATCTTTTTTTCTTGTCAGGCACATGGCTGAGGCTGCAGAGGGAGGGTTTTGTCTCATTCACTTGTGAACAGGTTCAGGACAACGAGTTGGGATGGTGAAATGGTGAGTTTGAGGGGGAAAGCAAGCCTCTATTGGTCAGAGGGCAAAATTTGGCCCTTTTCCTTTTTATAGATTAGGGATTAAGTGATTCTGACATTTTTTGTCAGGAAAAGCAGGCATGTGTATTTTTATAGGTTGCTAAACTGGAAAGTGGTATGAAACTTGGAAAAAGATAAACAAACATGAAAACATCACTTTCACACTGTTTAAAATATTTCTGATTTTTCTACCTTGTTGCAAGAGCAATAAAGAAACACAAAAATTGGAATTTTCATTTAGAAGGATTTTCTGTTGCATCACTTTTGTATTAGTTTTATCAGTGTGAATAGGAATCCAGGAACATGAACAAAATGTAGAGAGTGTGTAGAGGCCATGCTGGGACAGTAAATGTATGCAAAAGTGTGATCTCTGCTGGTAGTGATTATGTACAACATAAGGATAAACTGGAGCACAAAAGAAATCTGGAGACATCAGGAACTGGGACCTTCTCATCTTCTGAACATTGTAGTTTGCCATACTTGTTGCTTCAAGTTGCCTCCTTGTTAGCAGAACCTATTACTAATTCTAGACTTCAGGTGACAGCATTAGGTGACATTCTCAC